>NC_132866.1:38561175-38698675 GCF_048164855.1 Canis lupus baileyi | reverse complement strand
TTCTAAAGCAGTGCTCAGGAACTCTAAGCCAGTTGCCCACTAGTTTTGATGTTTCTGAATATCCTCGTTCCAAAACCCTCATATTAAAGTTTGCCAATGCACAGAACATTTTGGAGTTCACTAAAGATATAAATTGCTTTCTAGGTAATTTCATTTTTGTACCACGTACAGCCATCAATGCCTAAGTTGAAGTCAATTCATTTTGAAAAATGCCTTTTGCACTTTCCATCTTCCTTGCCACTAGTTGTCTATTTGGGATTTAGGAGGGGCAAATGGCTTGTGATGCCCTAAAGTGTGAACCATTGTTGGAGTCAAGGCACAGATGCAAAGTGCAGTTTAACTATATTCCATTTTCCACTGAATCACCATATAGTGGTGGGAATATTTATGTTTCACGTCCACATTTTATGAGGCATTGGAAGAATAAGAAGTAACCAGGAGAAAGAACAAATTTTTCTTTCAGAGACTGCTATAAAGCAGTCATGTACAGCTATCACTTAATGTATAGAATTTTTTAGACTATTCTTGTTAAAGAAAAAATTATTCATGACACTTGTTAAAGATGGCAAGGAAGACTTTGTTTAAGTCTACAAGGGGGCTTTGTAGTAGGGGAAAGAGATTGGGCTCAACTCTGAATAGAATAAGAAAAAGTGGGAATTTATAGTTAAGGAGCAGGGGTAGGAGGTTGGTTGGTGAATGGAAAATTGCTAAAATGTAGTGTATTCTTTACTAAACTGACCTACTTGGATTTTAGACAGGCTAAGGTGATAGAATATCAAGGGTAGGGAATTTCTGCTAAGCTGATTCAGCAGAATTCTTTCTAAAAATGGAATGAATAGATCAAGGATAGGTAGGGCTCTTGATTAAGGGCTTAGCCCAAGGTCAAGGCCTACTCAGGAGAACTCACAGGAACCTCCTTCAAGTTTACTGGAAGAGAGTCTTTGTCATTTTAGTCATCCTCCAAATCTGTTCTCCAAAATATTTCACTCTACCCAACTAAATATCCTTTCAAATATTGATGACATTTAGTGACTAATCAAAAGGCAAATTATTCTGAAGTTGAAAATATTATTTTGGTAAACTCTATCTCCTTTCTTTAATGTAAGTTTGTTGATAGGATATGTTCCTCACCTTTGTTATGGAATGAATTTCACTTCCTAAAGTTTTTATTTAATAATTAAATTTTTATTATAGCTGTTAATTAATTCGTTAATTTTTAAAAAGAATCCTATTATGGGCCAATATGTCTCTTTTTTAAAAAGTACATTCAGGGGCACCTGGGTGGCTCTGTCTGTTAAGCGTCTGCCTTCGGCTCAGGTCATGATCTCGGGGTCCTGGGATCAAGCCCTTCATCAGGTTCCTTGCTCAACAGGGAGTCTGCTTCTCTCTCTTTCTCTCTCTCTCCTCCTCCCTCTGTTCATGCTTTATCTCTCTCAAATAAATAAATAAAATCTTTAAAAAAAATACACTAAAATTAACTCAAAGAAGATCACAGAACTACATGTTTGAACTAAAACTATAAAACTCCTAGGAGAAAACACAGGAGTACATCTTTGTAACCTTGGGTTAAATAACAGCTTCTCATATCTAAAGTCCATGAGAAAGGGATGCCTGGGTGGCTTAGTGGTTGAACATTTGCCTTTGGCTCAGGGCGTGCTCCTGGTTTGGGATTGAGTCCCACATTGGGCTTCCTGCGGGCAGCCTGCTTCTCCCTCTGCCTATGTCTTTGCCTCTCTCTCTCTCTCTGTCTCTCATGAATACATAAATAAAATCTTAAAAAAAATCCATGAGAGAAAAAGAAAATAACAAATTGGACTTCATCAAAACTGAAGACTTCTGTTCATTAACATGAAACATTTTGTTCATTGTTTTAATGATCATGTGAAAGGAAACCTACTTCAAACTTAGAGGCATAAATAGTGATGAACTAATTAGGCTCACAGCTTCTGTGAGTGAGAGATTCAGGCAGGGCACAATGGAAATGGCTTGTCTCTCTGCACAACAGTACCTAGAACTTCAAATGAGTACATTCAAAAAGCTAGAGGTGACTGCGGGGCTTGGGTGGCTCAGTCAGTTAAGCATCTGAACTCTCAGTTTCAGCTCAAGTTATGATCTCAGGGTCGTGAGACTGAACCCCAAGTCGGTTCTGTGTGGAGTCTGCTTGTCCCTCTGCCTCCCCCTATACCTTTCCCTTCACTCTCTCTCTCAAATAAATAAATAAATGAATAAATCTTTTAAAAAAGAGCTAGAAATGACTTTAATAGTTAAACCCTGTAATCATCTAGAAGCTTCTTCACTGACAAGTCTGTTTCCTGGGCTAGGATGAGTTGAAAGCTGGACTACGCTGTTATTATTAATTGGAGTGCCTCAGGTGGCCTTTCCATGTGACATGGGTTCCCTCCCAGCATGGAGTCTCAGGGTAGTCACCCTTCTTATAGGTCAGTTTAGGGCTACAAAGACCAAATGGTCCAGTAATGCCCTAGTCACAGAAGGTTACTTAGTGCAGTTCTTCTAATTTCTGTTCCCTGAAGCAGTCAGAAGCTCAAGCAAATTAAAAGATACAGGCCATAACCTCTTGATGGGGGCAATTTTTAAATAATTCGCAGCCATGTTTTAAAATTTCTGCAATTGTCAAGGGAAATAGCCACTCAATAAAAAGATTCAGCCACTAGTCAGCTCCTCATTTGGGAAGGAAATGATTGGACCTTACGAAGACTTTTGTGGAATATTACTCAAAAGTCTTTCATATTTATATTTGCACTTCAGATTAATTAATCTATCATATTATTAATATTCACCTCTGCAAATTCGTAAACTATTATCTTGAGAAGTCAATCTCATCTGAGCTTGGCTACAGTGAATTAGTTTCTGAATCAGAAGCCAGAGTGCCCTAGAAGATATTTCTAATTTACCAACTCATGCTCAGGACTTGACTAAAAGTCCCCACACATATGGTAGTATTGCATCTGTATAATGGAGGAGTGACCATATTTACAGTCAGACAGACCAGGTTTCTAGTTCCAACTTCACTTTTGTATGGCCCTGGGTAATTCCTCTTAATTGCCTAAGCAACTAGTTCTTCATTTGTAAAATAGAAATAATAAAGCATATCTTGCTGAATCATGGGGAATTTGGAGATATAGGTATAAATTTACAGCTCACCTTACATTTTTACTAAATGGTAGTTATTATTAAATGCCAATGAAACCTTAGAATGAAAGTTATTTTTAATAAGAGAAAATTCTAAAAAGCACCATCAATTCAAAGTTCTGTCCTCCTTACTGTATCAAACAATGATATTCACACAAAGCCCTTAAATCTTCTAATAAATGTTTACTAAGAACACACCATGTGTCAGGCACTATGTTTCAAGTTGGAAGTACACCAGTGGACAAAATCAGACAGGTTACAACTAATGATGGGAAATAGTTCACTGAGAGTCACTGAGGTCCCAAGGGTAGTCATGGTGGAAGAGGAGACAGGCAGGATTTGACACTCACTCTGCATTCTTTAGCCTCTCCTCATTTGATTTTCCATATAAAAATTAGGAGTAAATTTTTACATTTGGCTGTTAGAAGAAAAAGTCAAAGAGATCTGGGCAGATAAATTCAACAGCAAACTGACCAACATAGCCTGGGGTGGGTCAGACAACATTTCTCTCTAGGGTAATAAGATCCTGGCTTTCATCAGCCTGGTACTTCAGGACTTTCTGTTCTCAGGCTTTTCTCCAGGCAGCTGCAAATGTGACTGTGGCTTCCTTGGGTCCAGACTCTTTCCTGATGGCCAGGACCCCTCTTTGGCCCTGATGAGGTGGCCAACAGAGTCTCATCCACTCTGCTTCTGTAGATCCTTCCTCCAACACCAGTGGACTTCCTGTGAGTTGTTTACTGGAGCAGATGTCTTCTTGAGGGAGATGACTTCAGTTCCTCACTTACGGTGTTGGAAAAGTGAGAAAGAGCTAATCTTCCATCTTGTATGTAATACAGCATCTCTCCTCAGACCTTTAACATTATTATTGTCCCAAAGTTATCACAGTTGAAGCCATCTGGAGGTGTAACTAAAAAAATAATTAGATGAAAATGATTCTCTCTTCCCAATGCAATGTGAGGTCCTCAGATGTCCAGGGCAAGAGGTCAGATCCACATGCACAGTAATTATTTGACCCCCCAATTTGGTGGATCTATGTGGCCATACATGGGTTAGTTTAAACCAAAACTTTTATGTTCTTTTTTTTTAATTATTATAAAAGTTAAAGCTGAACTGTTCTTCTACAGTTGTAGTATCTTAGCCACCACACAAATAGCTCAGAAAAGTCTGATCAAACCACCTCCATGTCCTTTCCCATCCCATCCGCTACCCAAGGCTTTCACATGAGAACACTTCCAGCCCAAGAACTGAGTCTGGCAGCTATTGACTCAACCCTTTGTTAAGGAGGACACGGGACTGTGATTTCTGGCCTGAAGAGTTCAGTCTGTAATAGATGAGGTGTCTGGGGAAAGCCTCAGGGAAAAGAGAAATGAGTAAACAGGCTCTGGACTGAACCTCCAGACACCCTTCACTTGACCTATGGGGCCTGTGGAAGACATGGAGGTTTTTGCTCCAATGGCTTTAGCATTTTCCAATTGTCCATGGATTTGGAACATTTTTTGATATATGTCAGCTACTTTCATATTGCAATACCAAAATTCATTTCTTCAGCACATCTCTCCTTTGAATTATGCTGTCCCAAGTGGTGGGGAAACATTATTTAAATTAAACTAAAAAAAATTTCAGTCCTTAAGCTGCAAGCCAAGGTCTTCACAAGCCAAAAAAAGCTCTCACTTTTGATGAAAAATGTAATTCCCATGTAAAATGAAATGGCAGGCAGACCTGGGATGTGTTATTGTATGATGTTTGAAGGAAGGATCAACATCATTTAAGCAGAGGGTTCAAGTGATTTTCAAGTAACACAAAGCTAATGATTATTACCTGTTATAGGAGAAGAGAGGCCAGTGCAGTGCATGAGTGCTTGGGGCTCAGGTGACTGCAGCAGGAGGCAGCTGAGAGAGGAAGCCAAATAGGAGATCTCAAAGTAAGAGGAAGGCCCAAGAAGAGATTCCAACAGCATGACTTAGAACCTTGACCAAGAAAGAGACTAAAATCTCAGACATTTTTCAGATAAGAGTGCAGGCTGGTATAACCTTGAGAAATTTACCTACTTATTAGAAGATTTGAAGGCTTTATGTGAATATTATTGTTTTACACAGTTAGGAAGACAGAACTGTGGGGATCCCTGGGTGGCGCAGTGGTTTAGTGCCTGCCTTTGGCCCAGGGCGCGATCCTGGAGACCAGGAATCGAATCCCACATCGGGCTTCCGGTGCATGGAGCCTGCTTCTCCCTCTGCCTATGTCTCTGCCTCTCTCTCTCTCTCTGTGACTATCATTAAAAAAAAAAAAAAAAAGGAAGACAGAACTGTGAATTGATAGTGCTGTTTAAAATTTACTATTATTAAAAATAGCTTATATTCTAAGGTTTCATCTGATATATTTATAATCTCTACCATTTAATATTTAAGATGTTCTCTCATCTGTTAAATGACAATTTGACCTTATCTCATGAGGATGTCATGAGGATTGAATTAGATTATGTATATACATATAAAACATACATGATGCTTGGCATCATGCTTGACACATAATAAATATTACTATAAACAGTAGTTATCAGCATTACATCACCATTACATAGCCTGTTTCTGAAAGTAAAATGTATTACTTCAAGAATAACATTGAAAATGTAGAGAAGAACCAACAGGATGTAAAACAGATTGTGTTGGACACATCTTTGCTTTTAAAACATTACCTTGCATAGTTTCACTATTATTGATAATGCTTCTGTAAACATCAGGGGTTCACGTAACCTTTTTAATTAGTATTTTGTGTCCTTTGGGTAAATAACTAGTAGTACAATCATGGATCTATGGTAGTTTTATTTTTAACTTCTTAAGGAACTTCCATACTGTTTCCTAGAGTGGCTGCACCAGTTTGCATTCCCACCAGCGGTACAAGAGGGTTCCCCTTTCTCCACATCCTTGCCAACACCTGTTGTTTCCTGTGTTGTTGATTTTAGCCATTCTGACCGGTGTGAGGTGAATTTCATTGTAGTTTTGATCTGTATTTCCCTGATGGTGAGTGATGTTGAGCATCTTTTCATATATCTGTTGGCCATCTGGATGTCTTCTTTGAACAAATGTCTATTCACATCTTCTGCTCAATTTTTAATTGGATTATTCATTTTTGGAGTGTTGAGTTTCATAAGTTCTTTGTACATTTTGGATACTAGCCCTTTATCAGATACATCATTTGCAAATATTTTCTCCCATTCAGTAGGCTGCTTTAGTTTTGTTGATTGTTTCCTTTGCTATGCAGAAGCTTTTCATTTAGCCCATGTCCCTTGAGCTAATGAATGGATAAAGTCAGTCCCTTGACTGATGAATGGATAAAGAAGATGTGGTCTACATGTACAATAGAATATCACTCAGCCATCAAAAAGAATGAAATCTTGCCATTTGCAATGACATGTATGGGGGTAGAGAGCATTATACTAAGTGAAATAAGTCAGTCAGTCAGAGAAAGACAAATACCATATGATTTCCTTCATATGTGGAATTTAAGAAACAAAACAAATGAGCAGGGAAAAAAGAAAGAGAGAGAGGCAAACAAAGAAACAGACTCCTAACTATTGAGAGCAAACTGATGGATATCAGAGGAGAGGTGGGCTAGGGGGCGGGTGAAAGAGATGATGGGGATTAAGAAGAGTACTTGTGATGGGCACCGAGTGTTGTGGAAGTGTTGAAGCATTATATTGTACACCTGAAACTAATATTACACTGTATATTAACTAACTGGGATTTAAATAAAAACTTTAAAAAAGTCAAACATTACCTTGCAATAAAAGCAACGACAAAGAATCCAAGTAATATCAGTAGATGAAACTCTCCAAGAGGTTAATGTGTAGTAAGCAGAGTATTGTCCCTCCCAAGGATGTCCACACCTAACCTCTGGAAACCAGGTATGTTACCTTACATAGCAAAAGGGACTTTGAATATGTGATTAAGATTATGGACCATGAGATGGGAAGATTACTCTGCATTATCTGATTGAGCCCAATCTAATTAGATGAATCCTTAAAAGTGGAAGAGAGAAGTAGAAGAGTGGGTCAGAGAGAACATGGGAAGGATTCACCCACCAGCATTGTTGGCTTTGAAGATGGAAGAAAAAGGCCACAAGCCAAGAATTGCAGCAACTTAGAGAAGTTAGAGATGGCCCTTAGCTTAAGATCAGCAAGAAATTAGAGACCCCAGTCCTGTAACTCCAAGAAACAGAACTCTTCCAACGATCTGATTAAGCAGGAAAGGGATTCTCCCTCCAGAAAAGAATGCAGCCTGCCAACACCTTGATTTCAGTTTGGTGAGACTATACAGAATTCTGATCCACAGAACTGTAAAATAATAAATTTATATCATCTAAGTCATTAAACTTATGGTAATCTATAGGCATCATCTGGAGACTAATACTATATCCAAAAATAAAAGATGTTCTCTTAGACGGCAGAGAGTTCTCTGTCACTGGACATTTTGGACATCACCTATGATCCATACACTGTTTTTTTAATTTGAGGGAAAGAGATACAAAGAGAGCAGAGGGTGGAGGGGGAGAGGGGCAGAGGCAGACGGAGAGAGAGAGAATCCCAGGCAGACCCCTTGCTGAGCACATGGAGCCAGACTCAGGGCTTGAACTCATGACCCTCAGATCATGACCTGAGTGGAGATCAAGAGTAGATACTTAATCAACTGTACCACCCCAGCACCCCAATCCATACACTATTTTAGTTTCTTCTTTAAAACTCAAAATATCAGGAAGCCTGGGTAGCTTAGCATTTGAGCACCTGCTTTCAGCCCAGGGAATGATCCTGGAGTCCTGAGATGGAGTCCCACATCCCGCTCCCTGTATGGAGCCTACTTCTCTCCCTGCCTATGTCTCTCCCTCTCTCTGTGTCTCATGAATAAATAAATAAATAAATAAATAAATAAATAAATAAATAAATAAATAAATAAATAAAATCTTTTTTAAAAACTCAAAATATCTTAGTAAACTATTCACTGTTCACATTTTATGACTGAGTAAAATTTGGAGGTTTGCAGATGAAAATTAGTAAATTATACAACACTAGATCGTAGTCTTTCTGACTTCAAACTTCATGTTGTGATAGTATATCACTCTTCCTTCTCTATGCTTGATGTATTCAGGGGGGTATTTAGTTGTGGAGATTAAAGCAATAAGTGAGGAGTTGAACTCACATATTTATTCTAGCTCTGAGACCTTTTAAAATTAAGATGATAGGGGTTTTTTCCCCTTGCCTTTCCACAGAGAATTTGCCATTGTAAAAATATTTATATTTTGTTTCATTTTACCCCAATGCCCAAAGCTAACTTTCTCTCACTCCATCCCTACAAGCTGATGCTGTCCTTACAAACTCTTATATCTGATTTGTCAAGATTCTCAAGTTACCTGTAAGAACACAAATTCACTGTCAACAACAGGAGATCTTTTCTTAATCATTTAAGTCAGAACTTTGAAGCTTGCTAGACAATGAATGTCTCCAATGAGGAGGGACAGGTGATTGCATAGTCTCAATTATATCTCTTGGCCTCATCTAATCATTGGGATCTTTCCTCATCTCTTTAGTTCATGCATTTCTTTTCTACCTGGCATATTCTGGTTCCCTAAATCCAACATAAAACCATGAAGACGTGAGGAATAACCCAAGCCTACCTTCTTTTGTCTTTTTTTGTAGAGGTTTGGAACCAGATGGCCTACCTAGACTCAGAGCTGGCCTTGCCATGTGCTAACTAGCCTTGAGTGATCTATGGAACTAACCATAGATCTAACCCTGAACTTGCTCAATTCTAAAGGATATAATAACAGCAGATGTCTCCCAAGATTTAGTGGAGAAGCATTGCAATCTGACATATAAAGCTCTTAGTAGAGTATCTACAATAATATATATTCTAAAAATTGCTGTTGTGTTTTTTCACTGTTGCTGTCATTAATGGAATGAAAACTTTTCATATGAGTTCTTTCAGATTTTCATCCTGGTGCCAGTGAAGTCTAGAGAGCTAGGGATTTGTTGTGAGTATAGAGCTCAGAGAGGCCCAACCTGGGGCATATGGTAGCCAGCAGCCAAAGGTGGCTACCCAGCTCTTGAAATGCGACTAGTTTAAATTGAGATGAGTGTAAGTGTAAAAAACAGTACAGAAAATGAATGTTAAATATCTGTTGATAATTCTATATTAATTACATATTTAAATGATAATCTTTTAGGTATCAACCTATTCTTAAGATTAATTTAATTTGCATATTTTTCTTTTTTTAATGTGGTGACTAGTAAATCTAGAATTCCATATGCGCCTCCACCCCTACTCTTTTTCACTAGCACCAGCCTAGTGTTCACTTTCTTTTTTTTTTTTTAAGATTTTATTTATTATTCACAAGACACACACACACACACACACAGAGGCAGAGACACAGGCAGAGGGAGAAGCAGGCTCCATGCAGGCAGCCGACATGGGACTCAATCCCAGGTCTCCAGGATCACATCCTGGGTTGAAGGCGGTGCTAAACCACTGAGTCACCCAGGCTGCCCCTCACTTTCTTATCAAATAATTCAAATAAGTTGTGCTACTCACTGGAGAAATGACCTCCCAATCTGTTTAGAACTCAAGGGGAGGTTCTAGAAAATCACACTTTTTAAAAATTTTTTATTTATTTATGATAGTCACACAGGGAGAGAGAGAGAGAGAGAGGCAGAGACACAGGCAGAGGGAGAAGCAGGCTCCATGCACCAGGAGCCCGACGTGGGATTCGATCCCAGGTCTCCAGGATCGCGCCCTGGGCCAAAGGCAGGCGCCAAACCGCTGCGCCACCCAGGGATCTCGAAAATTGCACTTTTTATAAATATTTAATGAAGCAATTTAAATTTAGTGACACAGAGAGAAGCATATAGAATTCAATAAATATTAGCTAATACTATTACCATTACCTTCTCATAAATATTAGCTAATACTGTTACTATTACCTTCTCTAAGTGCAAGGCTATAAATACCCTGTGCTTCAAAAGTGGGAGTCATCTAACCTACCATACAGTTGACATGTTTCTGGATGCCATAGTATATGCTGCACTCCAGGAGAATGATTATTGAACTGGTTGATCCTGGAGACAGCGTGGCTAGCCACAGGGTCATGAGGCATCTGCCTGAGTTCATGGAACCCAGTGAGGCCACCCTGTGTAACAAACCCCCCAACCCCATAATTGTAGTGTGGGGGCAAGTTGATAGGTGAGAGATTTGTGGATTGCTGATTTGAGTGGTGCAGACTGGAGGTTTGTGTGAAAATGCTGGGATTAGGGATCCCTGGGTGGCGCAGCGGTTTGGCGCCTGCCTTTGGCCCAGGGCGCGATCCTGGAGACCCGGGATCGAATCCCACATCGGGCATCCCGGTGCATGGAGCCTGCTTATCCCTCTGCCTATGTCTCTGCCTCTCTCTCTCTCTCTATCATAAATAAGTGAAAATTGAAAAAAAAAAAAAAAAAAGAAAATGCTGGGATTGCCTGCTCTTTCACAATATTCTCTCAGAAATGGCTGGCTTCTCTACCCTGTATCTTACCCCCCACCAAGATTTCCAGGGACCAAAGCGTCTACTTGTGAGGTGCAGACCACTGGTGATTTATTTAAGGTTCTCCTGCCAAGTGGTCTCAATGTTTAACAGGTTTCCACCGGAGCATCTCATCTGCCTTTCCCCTCTCTCAGTTTCTTTACCTCCCAGTATTAGATGCTAAATAGATTAGGATGGACAATTTGGCTCACTCTGCTCCTTCCTGGCCACTTCCTATGTTAGCTCCCACAAATAAAACCTGAGCTGACAGCAGTGGAATTTATGAAGACCAGTTAAGAAATGAGGTATGCAGAACGGCACTCACACGCAGCTGACCCTAGAAGTGTGGGGGTCTCTGTTTCCAGGCCAAATAGCACAAATGGTACGGCCTGGACCCCAGAAATTGCAACAACCAAATATGCCACACTAATTTAAAGAAAATGGTTTATTTTCTCTGGAATCCTAGGATTGGAAATATTTTATGGTGCTCAACTGCCCCTCATCCCACATAGTTTGAGTTCCCAGTTACGTTCGGGGCTGCCTCATCCTAGAGTTGGGTGCAATTATTCAAGTCCCACCCTAGAAACCCAGCTAGATCTTAAGCTCCACAGAGAATACTTCCAGAGGTCTTCCTGTATCATTTTCCTTCTGATATTTTAGTTGTAGAGGAGAACAGAAGCAGTGTAAGCTTGGTAACGCCTTCCAAATCTCCAAAAAAGCTATTCCTATTCCCGTTGTATGGGCAGTCTCTTTCCCCAGAATGATGATGTGGGCAGAGTCTCCAGGGATGTGATAAAGCTCCATGGAGTTTACATTTCACTGGTGGAAGATAGCCTTGGGAGTCAAAAGGAACTGATCACGAGAGGCCAATATGCTTTCTCACACAGACTCACTTGCCCCAGAGTTCTATGTGTATGGAGTCCTTCTGCACAAAAGATTGAAAACATGTTCTTTCTAGCCTTGAAATATACAATAACTAAATATGGCAAATGAACATTTGATTTCTGTTAAATATACATGATATATATACACACATATATGTATACACACATGTATTTAAATATGTACACAGGGATGCCTGGGTGGCTCAGGGGATGAGCATCTGCCTTCGGCTCAGGTAGTGATCCTGGGGTCCTGGGATCGAGTCTCTCATTGGGCTTCCTGTGAGGAGCCTGCTTCTCTCTCTGCCTATGTCTCTGCATCTCTTTCTGTGTGTCTCATGAATAAATAAATAAACCTTAAAAAATATGTACACACACACAAAAAAATATGTACACATATGCACAGGTACCTGCATTCCACATGAACACATAAACATACATTAAACCTATACAAATATACATACATGTGTATGTATGTATACACACGTGTGCACATATACACATGCATGAACACCCCTCCCCTGTCTATTTCAGAATCTCTACTAATATATAGGCAGTGGTGGAGGCAAAATGAAACCTGGATGAAAAGTTCAACAACTCCAACTCCTGTGGTCTGGCTGCTTGGCTTTCAGAGCTGGGCCCTGGACATCAAACAACTTTAGAGCCAGCCTATGATAGAGACATCTGTTATGCTGAGTTAAGAGCATGCCCAGAGAGGAATGCCTTGGTGGCTCAATCGATTAAGCATCCGATTCTTTTTTTTTTTTTTTTTAAGCATCCGATTTTTAATTTCAGCTCAGGTCATGATCTCAGCCTGGAGCCCATGGCTGGCTCCCTATTCAGTGCAGAGTCTGCTTATCCCTCTCCCTCCCCCTACTTGCGTGCACTCTCTTTCTTAAATAAATAAAATCTAAAAAAATAAAAAAAGAACATGCCCAGAGAGTGATGGGCTGCAGTCCCAGGAGGCTTGAGTGGAATGAGGCAAACCTCAACTTCCTTCAAATAAACTCAGCCATGCTTCATTATTAAATGCATTTTTATTTCATATGCACTGTATAGCTGTCATTGAAAGTAAACACATTCGAGGAGTGGTTGTCCTGGCAGGGAGAGGCAGGAGTGCCAAGAAAGTACTCTGCATTTCCTTCCTGCTTCAGCTGTCAAAATGACAAGTTCCAAAGCCAGAAACTGTGTTTGGATACTGAGGCATAGTAATACTAAGTTCAAGGAAAGGAGAAAAAAAAACAACCCAGATATGGAGCAAACAAATGATATTTGGGAAAATGCAGAAATGATATTTATCCAGCTCACCAATCTCTGCTTTCTGAGTAGAAAACCTCCAGCCCAGGCAATGAGCACCTCATTTGTGTGGGCAGACTGTCACCCTCTGAGTACTGGCTGAGAGAAACATCATGTAGATACAATTCATTTCTCCTCTCAGCCTCTTCCTATTTGCCCAAACAATCATCCGGTAAATTAGGGAAAAGTAACTCTGATGATAATGAAAAAAAAATTGCCTAAGGGATTGCCTGAGTTTGCTGTGACTGCAAGCAGCTCTTTAAAGACACAGACATGCCTTTAAATGAGCACATTAATGCTTTTGCAGAAATGTTGATTTACTGTGTCATAATCCACCCACTGAGTTTGATGTGTAGCAGTTTTGATTCAGCTCCTCCAGCATCAATTGTACTTGGTAATGAAGTAGAGAAGACAGTAGCCTGGCAGTCTTGGAATATGATATTTATACTTCCCAGAAACAGCACCTAAAACCTGACTTTAATGTGCAGACTAATCCTCCTTTTGGCCATCACTCCCTCTTTTGAGTTTTTTAGAGAAGACAAAACAATAGTGTTACATGACATGTACAAGTGAGTGTCGTGCTGATACATGCTTTAAACATTTTTAAGCCCTGGCTTAAAGCTGCCTAGTCTGCACATGGCAGGGGTATCACCCACAAAAGGTACATATAGGAATTGTTAGATGACTGTGTTTCTTTTAAATCAAACTTGATATTGGGGTGACTGGGTGGCTCTGTCAATTAAGCATCTGCCTTAGACTCAGGTCATGATCTGGAGATCCTGGGTTGGAGCCCAGTGTCAGTCTCCTTGCTCAGCTGGGAGCCTGCTTCTTTCTCCCCCTTGGCCATTCTCTTGTACTCTCTAGTGCGCTCTCTCTCTCTCTCTCTCTCTCTCAAATAAATAAATAAATGAATAAATAAAACCTTAAAATAAATCTCTAAGTCAAACTCGATTTTACCTCTAGGTGGAAGGATTTTCGATCTCATTGCCATTGTCAGAAATGTGTCGCGTTCATAGTGATTGCATTTCCTGATTCTTGAAATTAGAGTGGGGCCATATGACCAGAGCTGACCAATGAGCTATAAGCAAGAGAGCCATGCACCATTTCTGGGCTGAGGTATAAAGTCTCAGCTCCGCCCTCCAGCTCTCTTTTTCTTTCTCAACAAGCTTCAAAATCATGTTTTTCAGATGGTGTTACTCCATACCAGAGCAGACCACCAGGTCCACATCCAATTTTCTGGAGGCAAAAAAGGAATCTTCACTGTGCTCACCCAGGGACATTTAGTTAGGAGTTAATCTGTTATCTTGGAATAGTATTACCTGACTAATTTTGTTCTGTAGACTCACACAGGCAATGGAAAAGACCTTATGGCCAGAAAACGAGAGAAGGGCCTTTTCAATGTCACTCCTTTTTGGTGACCACTGACTTGCTCATTGTCTAAGCTCTCATGACTCATTCAAAACAGGTTACTTTGTTCATTCTACAGCACACTTGCAAGTCAGAAGCTGTCTTCTTGCCAAGGGGAGCAAGGGACAAAAGGAGGTTTTGATAAGGCAGAGCTGAGGTAATACCACTTCAGATGCACTTCACCCCAGGCAGCCTGCAGCTGGGTCAGGGATGTGCTGGGGACAGGCTGCAGCCAAGTGTTGCCACCTTTAGGATTTAGAGCTGCCATGGTCTGTCCGCTTCCAATACAGAATGGAGTAGTAACAGCATCTTTATGAGGGAGAATAGGGTTTCTCCATGTGGCCACACTGCCCTAGCAGCAAGTCTCTTAAGAATGGATGACAGGAACTGGAAAGGAATGCAGCAAAATAAAGCCCACTCTAAATTGAGATAAGTTTAATGTAATTCCTAACAAAATCCCAACGATATTTTTGTAGACATATAGAATCTTATTGTAAAATTTATATGGAAGGACACTGGCCCTGTAATCATGGCAGCCTTAGATCCCAAAGACCCTGTGAAGAGGATGAAAGGAGGAGGTACAGACTGGGAGAAAATAATAGGTCTAACCAAAGACTAGTTTCTAAAATACATAAATCTCACATTGTCTTGATGACCACAGCTTTGTAGTACAACCTGAAATCTGGCTTTGTGATGCCCCCGGCTATGGTTTTCTTTTTTAAAATGCCCCTGGCTATTCGGGGTCGTTTCTGATTCCACACAAATCTTAAAATAATTTGTTCTAACTCTCTGAAGAAAGACCATGGTATTTTGCTAGGGATTGCATTAAACGTGTAAATTGCCCTGGGTAACATTGACATTTTCATAATATTAATTCTGCCAATCCATGAGCATGGAATATTTTTCCATCTCTTTGTGTCTTCCTCAATTTCTTTCAGAAGTGTTCTGTAGTTTTTAGGGTATAGATCCTTTACCTCTTTGGTTAGGTTTATTCCTAGGTATCTTATGCTTTTGGGTGCAATTGTAAATGGGATTGACTCCTTAATTTCTCTTTCTTCAGTCTCATTGTTAGTGTCTAGAAATGCCACTGACTTCTGGGCATTGATTTTGTATCCTGCCACGCTACCAAATTGCTGTATGAGTTCTAGCAATCTTGGGGTGGAGGCTTTTGGGTTTTCTGCATATAGTATCATGTCATCGGAGAAGAGGGAGAGTTTGACTTCTTCTTTGCCAATTTGAATGCCTTTTATTTCTTTTTGTTGTCTGATTGCTGAGGCTAGGACTTCCAGTACTATGTTGAATGGCAGTGGTGAGAGTGGACATCCCTGTCTTGTTCCTGATCTTAGGGGAAAGGCTCCCAGTGCTTCCTCATTGAGAATTATATTTGCTGCAGGCTTTTTGTAGATGGCTTTTAAGATGTTGAGGAATGTTCCTGGCACAAAAACAGACACATAGATCAATGGAACAGAATAGAGAACCCAGAATGGGACCCTGAACTTTATGGTCAACTAATATTTGATAAAAAAGGAAAGACTATCCATTGGAAGAAAGACAGTCTCTTCAATAAATGGTGCTGGGAAAATTGGACATCCACATGCAGAAGAATGAAACTAGACCACTCTCTTTCACCATACACAAAGATAAACTCAAAATGGATGAAAGATCTAAATGTGAGACAAGATTCCATCAAAATCCTAGAGGAGAACACAGGCAACACCCTTTTTGAACTCGGCCATAGTAACTTCTTGCAAGATACATCCATGAAGGCAAAAGAAACAAAAGCAAAAATGAACTATTGGGACTTCATCAAGATAAGAAGCTTTTGCACAGCAAAGGATACAGTCAAGAAAACTCAAAGACAACCTACAGAATGGGAGAAGATATTTGCAAATGACGTATTAGATAAAGGGCTAGTTTCCAAGATCTGTAAAAACTTATTAAACTCAACACCAAAGAAACAAACAATCCAATCTTGAAATGGGCAAAAGACATGAACAGAAATCTCACAGAGGAAGACCTAGACATGGCCAACAGCACATGAGAAAATGCTCCGCATCACTTGCCATCAGGGAAATACACATCAAAACCACAATGAGATACCACCTCACACCAGTGAGAATGGGGAAAATTAATAAGGCAGGAAACCACAAATGTCGGAGAGGATGTGGAGAAAAGGGAACCCTCTTACACTGTTGGTGGGAATGTGAACTGCTGCAGCCACTCTGGAAAACTGTGTGGAGGTTCCTCAAGAGTTAAAAATAGACCTGCCCTACGACCCAGCAATTGCACTGCTGGGGATTTACCCCAAAGATACAGATGCAATGAAACGCCAGGACACCTGCACCCCGATGTTTCTAGCAGCAATGTCCACAATAGCCAAACTGTGGAAGGAGCCTCGGTGTCCATCAAAAGATGAATGGATAAAGAAGATGTGGTCTATGTATACAATGGAATATTCCTCAGCCATTAGAAACGACAAATACCCACCATTTGCTTCAACGTGGATGGAACTGGAGGGTATTATGCTGAGTGAAGTAAGTCAATCGGAGAAGGACAAACATTATATGGTCTCATTCATTTGGGAATATAAATAATAGTGAAAGGGAATATAAGGGAAGGGAGAAGAAATGTGTAGGAAATATCAGAAAGGGAGACAGAACATAAAGACTCCTAACTCTGGGAAACGAACTAGGGGTGGTGGAAGGGGAGGAGGGCGGGGTTGGGGGTGACTGGGTGCCGGGCACTGAGGTGGGCACTTGACGGGATGAGCACTGGGTGTTATTCTGTATGTTGGCAAAGTGAACACCAATACAAAATAAATTTATTAAAAAAAGGAAGAAAAATAAATCTCAAAATTCAACAGTAAAAAAAAAAATCTACTTAGAAAATGGGAAAAGAAATGGACAGACATTTCACCAAAAAAGATGTACTGAGGGCAAGAAAGCACATGAAATTATGCTCAGTGTCATTAGCCACGAAGGAAATGCAAACAAAATCCATGATGCAATACACTGCTTGCCTATCAGAATGATTGAAATACACAACAGAGAAAATACCAAGTGCTGGTGAGGACACAGAGCTACTGGACGGTGGGTCCATTTCTGGCAAGATTGTAGAATGGTTGAATCACTCTGAAAAACAGTTTGACAGTTTCCTAAAAGGGTAAACATGTAACTATCATAAGATCCAGCAATTACACTCTGATATTTATTCCAAATATCAATGAGATATTTGGAGTGTGGCTCTAGGCTAACTGACAAAGCAGTGTAGGTTCTTGAGTCTTTGGCTTGATATAGAATGCAGAATTCACTCCTGTTTTTATCCTTTATTATCTCAAAGAAATGAAGCCTACGGTCACCAGAGAACCTGCACACAAGAGGTCATAGCAGCTTTATTTGCGATATCCAAAATGAAACCACCCAGATGTCCTTTGTAGGGTGACTGGTCAAGCAGACTGTGGTCTCTCCACCCCATGGAAAACTGCTCAGCAATAAAAAGGGATAAAGTATTGACACACAGTGACATGGATGTTCTCAAGGGAGTGATCCTGAGCATTAAAACCAATCTCCAATGGTTGCATATTATATGATTTCATTTATATAATATTCTCAAAATAAAGTTATAGGGATGAAGAACAAATTAGTGGTTGCCAGGAGTCAGGGATGGGGAGAGAGATGAGTGTGGCCCTTAGGAGATGACACAGAGAAAATAGTTGTGGTGATGGAAGGTTCTGAATGTGATGGTGGTGGTTACATGAATCTGCATAGGCAGTAAACTTGCAGAGCACGCACATGCACACACACAAATGAACACATGCAAGACTCATGGATGATGGAATCTGAAAAAGGCTGTGGTCTCTACCAATGTCAGTTCGCTGGTTTTGATACTGTGGTTATGCAAGATGTTTCTGTTGTAGGAAACCAGGTGAAGGGCAATGGGATTGTTCTACATGTTCTTTGCAACCTCCTGTGACTATAACTATTTCAAAATAAAGTTTTTTTTATAAGATTTTATTTTTTATTTGAGAAAGAGAGAGAAAGAGGGAGAACATGAGTGGGGGAAGTGTAGAGGGAGAAGCAGGCTCCCCATTGAGCAGAGAGCCCAACGAGATGCTCCATCCCAGGACCCTGAGATCATGACTTGAGCTGAAGGCAGATGCTTAACTAACTGAGCCACTCAGATGTCCCTTGAAATAAAAAGTGTAAAAAAATAAACATCTGCATCTTTTGATGCAGACCATGCACTTGGACTCCTTATTTTAAAGACTGCAGCAAGCTGCCTGCCAGCAGGAGGCTCCTCTGTCTTGGAGTCTTCCCTGACCCTCTGGTGAGGAGTCCAGGTAAAACAGGGAGTATGGCTCTCGGCTGACAAAGCAGTATGGGTTCTTGGGTCTTGGATTTAATGTGGAGTGCAGAATTCACTCTTGTTTTTACTGTTTGTTCATTTCCTAAACAATCATCAAGCGAGTTCCCACTGTATGCCAGGCCTATGCTACAATTTGGTTCACTAAAATCTGGATTCTGTCTGCAAGGAGTGCTCCAACTGCTCTTCTACTGCCGTGGTGTGACTTGATGGCACCTGGGAAGTAGATGGCAGAGGTGAATTCAGGGCTCCCTGGGATTCCATACAAGACCAAGAAACCAGTTCACAGATTCAGAAGCTGAAGTCAAAACCAAATAGAATTCAAGAGCAGAGTGACCATTCCAGGTGGAGAGGAGACCACATGCGAAGGTGCAGACCAAGGGCCCGTGAGGCAATTAGGAACACAGAGGAGGTCCACCAAATCACTGGCATAGGTGGGGCTGCTGAAGCCAGAGGCCTGGGGCAGGAGGCAGGCTGGAGCCTGGGGCAGATGTGATTATCCTGAGGACATGGCCTCCCTGCAGAGCCAAGCAGAAGCCAGTCAAGGCCAGCCAAGTAGGGTCCCCCAGCAGAAGGACTAGAGAGACAGAGGCGGGCCTAAGATGTGGCGGGATGGGGGCTCGGGGAGAGCAAATTCAAAGTGAAGGGTGGGAGGCCTGGGCTCATAAGGAGATCACAGGGCAATCACGAGAGTGACTTCTCATAGAGCACTTAGCTGTGGGTTGGGTGCTGCCAGAGGAGTTAAGCATGCAGCTGGCACGCAAACATCAGCAGATGTTGGCAACACCAGCACCAACATCCGACTTGGTGAGAACTTTAAAGTTTACAAACAGCCTTGCCTAGCTCACTAATTAGTGGTATTGATTTACTAGCAGCAGTATAGCACAGTGCTTGAGGCCTCCTATTCTAAAATTATGTGGCTTGGCTTCCAGTCCTGGCTTTGTTAGTTACCAAAAAAAAAAAAAAAAAAAAAAAAATCTTGAGCAAGCTGCTAAATTCTTAAATTCTCCATTTTGTTGCCATCCAATGAATGTAATGCTCACCTATATCATGATATTGTTGTGAGGATTACATAAAACTGTAAGTAAAGGGCTTATCAGAGAGCCAGGAACAGAGTAATAATTGCATACATTTATGACTGCAATTACTCACATTATTATTATTATCATTATATGACTTGATAATTTTTGAAATGTCTTCCACTGTATATCTCACCTCTCCAGAGAGAGGTGTGCTTTCCTAGGTCGGACCACCAATCCTACCATCCCCCTAGATAAATCAGGGGCTTCATCGCAGAAACAGTGTAGAGAATTTCCCAAGCTCTCTAAGTGAAAGGTCAGGTGGCCAGATCTATGATTCTACTGTAAGCTATTTCTTCCTTCAGCCTTTTTATGGAGTTGGGTACAAGTCAAGTCCTTCACCCTCCTGTAGCCCCTTCCTCACTCTCTGGAAGTGAGATGCCATAAAGACACAGCCCCCAGGGTGCACTGAATAACGAAAGTAAGGAAAGGCATTCACAGCACTGGAGAATATCCTTTGATTTTTTTCCAGGACCAAATTTTTTTTCCAGTTTGCTTTGTCTCCTGATTGAAGGATTACAAAAAAAAAAAAAAAAAAGGAAAGAAAGAAAAGAAAAGAAAGAAAGAAATCACACAAAAGGCTCCGTGTATCTTTCGAAAGGTAAATCTGAAACAGCTGAGCCTAATCAACTCACAGAGGTGCCATAAATACCTGTCAGGCTATAAAAGCACAGTCTCTCTGATATGGCAAAGAAGTGAGAGCTACGATGGGAATACAGCACCCCCAACCTCAGGATAAACACTTCTCAAACTTGCTTTTGCTCATGCCTGTCAGAGTTTAGTGGCCAGCCTGAGGATTAGGAAGAGAATCTTAAGTGAGGATTCCCAGAGATCAAGGGATGGAACAGGTGCTCTCTGAGGACTGGAGCTGCGTGGCACTAGTGACGAGGAGACATGGACAGGCCAGTGCAGGGGTGCTGAGTTAATGATGCCATGGGAGATAACCCTTTTTCCGTTTGAACAATAGAGCTCTTAACTACATGTTTAGTCCCATCTTCACCGATTTCAATCAATCAGGATGATTTGTAAGTCCCCATTTGTACCTTAAAGCTTTCGCAGGCTTTCCCCTTCTTTGGAATGCCTCCTCCAATGGAGCCCACTTGCAGTCAGACATTAGTAGATCACTAATGAAAAACACTGGACACATAATAACTTTCCAATAAAAGTCGGTGTCCTCCCTTTACCTTCTAAGAGAACTTCTGCTCTTGTCCAACTGGCAGAAAGACCCACAACCTTCTTGGTTTTCCTTCCACTCCTATTTCCTCATCTGTTTTGTCTTTTTAAAAAGTGTCTCTCCTTCTAATCGGCCACTGTGTATCACTGATATGGAGCATCAGAACAATGAGAAAGTTGGGTAAAAGTTGGTCTGGTGGCTTGGAGTCCCTGAAAGGGGCTGACCTACCTCAGACAAACCGATGGGAGTGGAGAAGGCTTGATTTCCCCAAATGTAGGACAGAGCTACAGTGGCCCTATTAGGAGCCACTGGAAAGCCCTTGCCAGAAAGCACAGACATTTCTCTTTCAGGCTCTAAGACTCCCGTTCTGGTTTAAATTGATTTTCTTGCTCCGTTGATGATGAGCTCTTTTGCTTGAATGGACCCACATGCAGCCTGTCACTCAGATTGCCCTGAGATTCAACCCAGTAAACACTCCAGCTAACTGCAATCCTGAGAGAAGGGACTCTTCCAGATACATGCCTAAGTTCTGGTTGTGTCACTTGTCAGCTGTGTCACCTGGGGCTGGGAGCTGGGATGCCAAAGCAGCTGTTGTCACACTTCCGATGGCACCAAAACTTGTGGGACCCAGGAAATTTAACAAAATCCCCTACCCCTGGACAAGCAGAGCAGGACTGACTCTATTTTGGGCTGCACCCGCCTTGTGCTGACCTGCTTATCACTTAGGGCACTGCCCCGCCCTAGTCAAAGACCAGGACACACCCTAATCGGAAATCCGGCTCAGCGGACCAGCATGACTGTGCAACTTTCTGCGCATCCCATGGGCCACTGGCCCCTATAAAGTTGCTAAGCCGCTTAGTTTCGGGGTCCAAGTCCCTGCTCCGCTGCGTGGGGTATACTTGGACCCAGGCTCGAGCTTGTAAATAAACCCTCGTGTGATTGCATCGGTGTCGGCTCCTTGGCGGTTTCTCGGATTCGCAATCTTGGGCACAACAATACTGACATACCAGGAGACAAAACAGGAAAGAGATAATAGATAATTTCCTTCATCCTGAATAGGTTCCTTTCTAGAATCAGGGTCATTATCTCAGTTATAGAGACTGGTCTACCAAATCACAGGCTAGGGAAACACATCTGGATGGGAACTGTGAGAGAGAGAGAGAGAGAGAGAGTGTGTGTGTGTGTGTGTGTGTGTGTGTATGTCCCTGCATGTGAAGGGAAATACAGGGTCCTGAGCTATCTTTTTATTCCTTTGCCGAAAATATTCATGTACTCACTTTTGTTACAAATGTTTTACTATTAAATAACAATAATAGAAATAACAAAAATAACAGGCCTGGGGAAGGGATGAAAGATCCTAATCTCTTTCCAAGGTGACTCTGGAGTTCCTGTCACACTTTTACTCTCTGTTGTTGCTGCTAACATTCCATCCTCATTGATTTTTGTCCCCTCCAGGAGTCAGGCCCCCTGTACCCGGAATCTCAGAAGATGACACAACAGAACGCACTGCTTGCCTTGAGGGCTCCCTTTCCTTTGGGGGCCCTTGTTGCCAGGCACTGACCATCTCTCTGAGCCCCAGGGGCTTCCCAAGGCTCCCTCCCAGGAGTCCTTCCTCACACCTTCATGCCCACCCCTTCTGCCCCAGAGGCAGGGCTTCTCCCTCACACAACTTCTCGGAGCATCTGACTGGGAAGCAGGATTTAGAAACAGGAGGGAGAAACTGTCTGGGAAGCAGCAGGAGGGTGGTTTCCAGAAAGTAAGGCTGGATTCAGGGAGGCAGAGGGGAGAGTGCTCACAGAGTCATTGTCTAAGTGAAGGGACACCTCATCTGGGTCCAGGCTCCCTCAGAGTCAAGGCTGACAGCCATACAAGTCTTCACCAGAGTCATGCCAAGAACGGGCTCTCGTGTGGCACAGGGAAGCACTTTGCCATTTCAAGTTTCCCTCATCTCACCAGTCAGTGTCTCAGCTTCCTGATCTGTAAAATGAACAAAATGATCCATGTTAATATTGTGGTCCCATTCTCCATGTCCCGGACTGGGCCTATAGTTAATTCCTTCAGCCCTGAAGATAAGGTTACTCAGCACAGCATGCAAATGTGGGTGTCAAGGGGAGCCTGAGTAGCTCAGGTAAGTGGCTAACTCTTGATTTTGTCTAAGGTTGTAATTTCAGGGTCTGGGGATCAAGTCCTGCATCAGGTTCTGTACTCAGCGGGGAGTCTGCTTGAGACTCCTTCTCCCTCTCCCTCTCCCCCCCACCACACTCATGCATGCTCTTTCTCTCTCAAATTAATAAATAAATCTTTAAAAAGAAAATGAAATATGGGTGTCAAACAGCCACATCATGACATAATGACATTGCCATAGTAGTCACCTTGTACAGAATGTTAGCAATAACATCTGTAAAGATAGGATAGCTAATACTTTTGAGAGCTTATTATATGTCCTTCATGAGTGTTTGTGCTTTATATGCACTATCTTATTTAGTCCTTACAACAATTCAATGAGGGGCAATATTATTACTTTAATCGTTTTACAGATGAAAAAAACTGACCTTTTCAATGACTGGGCATAATGAGTAGGAGCTATTAGAATCACTATCATTGCCATCAACATCACCATCATCATTGTCATTGTCATCGTCACTGCCATTATTTCTTCCTCCACCCTCCTTCTCCTTCCCTTCCATCTTTCCTCTCTTCTCATTATTTCTTTTTTATCAGTGTACTCTGAAAACATCCAAGCTGATGTTTGGATATCAATATTAAAGCCAAAAAATTGCTGATATTCTGGAAGCTATAGTTAAGGCAATAGGGAGTAACAGTTGAAGCTGGTAGATTTTAGCAGCTAGAGAATCACAGGGGAGATTTATCAAAGTGGAAGACATAAAGTAAGTTTGTGAGTTGCAGTCCCAGACAATAATCCATTCTTCCTGGGATGGTCTACCTTGGTTGCTATCTGCCTTGACCTAATGTAGTTCATCCATATTCTCTTCATGGTTCCATGGGCTCCATCGGTCAATGGATGTTTGGGATTGAATCTCACCACACTCTGAGAGGTCCTGATGTACTCCAGGGGTTATGTGGGCATTACTGGAAGAGATTCAAATCTTGGAGTCAAGCATCCCTAGGTCTGCTGCCAACTATGTGATTTGGGTGCATCATCTGACCTCCCTAACCTCCAGATGAGAACATAAAAAGTTTGTTTCAAATCAACAGAGTGGGCAGCCCAGGTGGCTTAGCAGTTTAGCGCCGCCTTCAGTCCAGGCATGATCCCGGGGACCTGGAATTGAGTCCCACGTCAGGCTCCCTGCATGGAGTCTGCTTCTCCCTCTGCCTGTGTCTCTGCCTCTCTCTCTCTCTCTCTCTCTCTCTCTGTGTGTGCCTCTCATTAATAAATAAATAAAATCTTTTAAAAAATCAACAGAGCAAATAAGTAGACAGGTGCTACTTTTACTTTCTTATGTCTGAGGCTGCTCTCAGTATACAGTCACATTTTCCTTTTCTTTCTGGGTAGTAGGGATCCCCCTCAATGCAGTCATCCATCAGCAGTTGAGTGAAGCTGGCAAACAAGATGAAACCTCTCTGTTTTGCAGGAATTCTCTAACTGTCCTAATTTATTAGTCCCAGAATCACCAGTACTGTGGCATCAGTCATGCTTCTACTCACTAGTTTCCAAGGAAAATTCCCTACAGAGTCTGAGGGGATTGCAGAGAATCTGCACAAATGGTAACAAAAACATGCCACGGCCAAGAAGAATGAACTTTAAGCAATACAAGAATCAGGATTCATGTTTTTAATTTAGTCTTGGAAAAGGGGATAGAGTTTAAGTTGTGTTTGTGTAGGTGGGCATGGTTCATGCAGCTCCATCCTGCTTAAGAAACCTGGTGAATCAACAGAATTTGTAAAGGCCCTGCTGACCTAGATTCCCAGTGAGGTCCTGTGAACACTGACAGTTCATGTAACTCAATATCGAAGCCATAGATTGGCAGCCTTGTTTACTGTCCACCTGCTCCTGCCACCGATATTTCTGGGAGTGTCTGGAAGAGATTTCCAACAAGATCATGACCAAGCTCCCTCTGTCTGGGTGTGTCTGTGCTGTTCCTGACCTGTTGGTTCTCAGTCAACATTCTTCCTGGTGACTGAGCAGCTTCTGCCTGGGGGAGAGAGAGAACTATGACTCTTCTGTTTATCATTTTCTGAGACACTCATATATCTCCCATTTCTTGGGTTACCATAGTCCTCCCCATCCTGCTCTATCTGGTATACTTTCCTCTCAGTGGTGCTGACTATTCCAGGAATCATCAAATTGTGGCTATCTGTACCAAAAAGGTGCATTTGTGTGTGCACATACAGGTATGGTGGATGTTGGGCTATGACATTCCAGTGATAGTTACCCTGTTTCATGTAGCACTGCCTCTCCCCTCAGCTTGACAAGGGGCTACTGACCTGTTCCTGAGGCAAGCTTGAGACAAATTCTCTTCCAAGATTCTTTCACAGAAAAGGACTTCTGTTAAGACATCCCAATGTAAGATGTGTTGCACCTTCATAATCAATGTGGATTCTGTTAATAGTTCAAGGATATTCCTTTGCCTTTATGCAAACTGGTTTTTATTGGCCCTCACTTTAGTTTGCTGGGCACAGCAGATATGTCTAAGACCTAAAGGCAAAGAGAAAGAGCCCAAATCAATAGCCTGATTTCCTACCTTAAGAAACTAGAAAAATAAAGGCAAATTAAATCCAAAGCAAGCAGACGGAAGGGACTTCTAAAGATTAGAGCAGAAATAAATGAAATAGAGAATAGAAAAAATAGTAGAGAAAATCAATAAGATCAAAGAAGATTCTTTGAAAAAATCAAGAGAATTGAAAAGTTTTTAGCTTACTGACCAAGAAAAAAAAAGACTCAATTATTAGTATCTGGACCAAAGACAGGCATTACTACTGACCTTGCAAAAATGAAGATGATTATGAGAGAATACTATGGATAATTGTTTGCCAACAAGTTAGATGACCTGGATGAAATGGACAGATTCCTAGAAAGACACAAACTCTGAGTGATGTTCATATTGTTGGGCCTCAAAGCACAAGTGCCTTCTAAATCAGCAAGGAAAGGTTTCATTTTACACCATTACTTTTTCTGGAAATTTCTGTTCTCTGTGTTAGTTGCACCAGTTGTGACTAAGTAAGTAAAGACTGACCCCAAGAGAACAGAGCATGGAGACCCACAAGTAAGGTGACCAATTATCCTAGGTTTCTGGGAACTTCCCTGGTTTTAGCATTGAGAGTCCCTCTTCCCAGGTGAACTGGAAAGGTCACAAGCAATCCCTCGCTCTTACACAAAGTCATCCCCTGGAGAGACTCTACTTGACAGACAGGTTAACTCTGCTTCTCCACTTCCTAGCTGAGGGCTATAAAACTGCATTGTTACCTCTCTGACCCTTAGATTTAAAATCTCTACAGTGGAACAAGAATCAGCACATTGCAGGCTCTTAGGGAATATTATGTACATATCCTATTTTCCCACAACTCTCTCTAGGTCCTAAATACATGTTACCCTCCCACATGCCTACCTAATTCTTAGGGTTCTTGGTCCTCTAATCCCACCTTTGAACCCAGAGCACTTAGAGATCTTGACCTGGAAATGCCAATGCCACCATGAAAGTCAGACTTGGGTTTGATGTGGCTCCTGGAGTCCTGAATCTGGATCTGCTTATAGGTCCATCTCTTCATCATGGAGATGAGATGTCATCCCTGCTCTGGGCCCCAAGGTTTCTTCCCATTTCTGACATACCTATCTGGCTCAGTGCCTACCTACCCAACAGGTGTTTGGTTAAAGACCTTAGTCAAATCTCCTATCCCACTGCTCATGCCATGGCCCTTTGCACTCATCTGAGCTCACCAGTCTCAAGGATGGTCCTGTCATCTCTATAATTCAAAGTAATACTGTTGCTCTGTGGCCTGGCTTCACCTACTCTTGCTTCCTATGTCATGTGAGCAGAAAACTAGTCCCCTCTTTGCCAAGCAACCTGTATTTTAGAAATCATGAGAAGTATATAGGTCCTTTCCCCCTCCAGGTACTAGGTAATCTTTCCTTTCTATTATGCATAGGTGTATCTGCCTTGTTTTTCCCACTCAAGCTCATAGAAGGCAGCACATGTGCTCTTCAATCCAGGAGTCCAGGAATCTAACTCAATGGATGAGCTGGGACTTACTGAGCATCTCCCACTGATGCCTGCTTGGAGCTGGTATCACAGCACTGGGATGTCTTTGTCCAACAAAGAGTAATCTTTTAGGAGCCCACTGGAGAGATGGAAGTAGGCCACATACTCAAAAAGCAAATGCATCAGAAAAGGACAAAAAAAGGTGTTGCTGGGGCTTACTAAGAGAGAAAGCACATGTGTCTGGTTTGTGCAAGAAGCTACCCTCAGAGAAGTGTGGAAGGAGAGGAGCAGGAACAGGGCCCCAGGGAGGAGTATGAAGGCAGCCCAGCCTGTCCCAAGGATGTGGCAGCCTGAGACAGTTCAGCTCCTCTCTACACTCCCTCTGGCTTCCTGCCCTGAGGCTGGCCCTTTGGAGGGCCCTGGCTTTTCCAGGACAACAGGATGAGCTCAAATGGAGCTCCTCCTGTCTTTAATACCAGGCAGATGTGTTTCTTTGTTGGTTTTTCTCAAGCGAGGCCATGTCCTTAGGTATTACTGGGAAACATGCACCTTTTCCTATAGCCAACTGATGCAGACTAGCTCAGGATGGGAAGAGGAATGCACCAGACCTCCTTGGGTACTGAGTACAGTTAGGGCAGCCCAACCACCCAGGATCTTCCTTCAGGCCAGGGTTTCTCAACCTTGGCAGGATTGATATTTAAGGCCTGATAATCCTTTGTTGCAGGAGGATATCCTGTGCATTGTGAGATGCTGAGCAGGATCCTTGGACTTTACCCACTATTTTCCAGTAGCATCCAACCTCCCCATTTGTGAAAACCAAAATTGTCTCCAATTATTAACATATTTTCCTGGAGGGACAAGATTCTCCCAGTTGAGGACCAGAGTCAGACCAACACAGATTCAAGTCTTTCAGCATCCTTCATCAGTGGCATAGCCCTGAGCCCCAGTCTGCTCCTCTATAGGGAAAGAAGTACCTTCCCTGTGCTATCTAGGGAGAAGTGAGTGGATATACATGAAGCGTCTCTTTCAAGGGGACATTCAGGATATGTTCACACTCTCTGCCTCTCTCCCGCTTCTCTGCCACCACTACCACTTCCTCTGACTCAGTACCCCCAGAACATTTTCTAGGAAGCTCTGGACATTAGTGGTGGACTCTCAGAGCCATGCAATGTATGAGGTGGAAGGAGTTACCTAAGATGTATCTTGCACAGTTCCTTTATTATTCAGGTGAAGAAACAGAAATCTGAGAGGGCGACTTGCACAAACCTATTGGATGATTCAGGACACAGAAAGGATGCTCAACAGCTTTCTTCCTTCTTATTTTTTTAAAATATTTTTTTTTTATTTATTCATGAGAGACACACAGAGAGAGGCAGAGACATAGGCAGAGGGAGAAGCAGGCTCCATGAAAGGAGCCTGACATGGGACTCGATCCCAAGTCTCCGCTGAAGGCGGTGCTAAACTACTGAGCCACCTGGACTGCCCCTACTTTCTCCCTTCTTTTTTTTTTTTTTTTTTTTTTTAATTTTTTTTTTTTTTTTATTTATTTATGATAGTCACACAGAGAGAGAGAGAGGCAGAGACATAGGCAGAGGGAGAAGCAGGCTCCATGCACCGGGAGCCTGACGTGGGATTCGATCCCGGGTCTCCAGGATCGCGCCCCGGGCCAAAGGCAGGCGCCAAACCGCTGCGCCACCCAGGGATCCCCTACTTTCTCCCTTCTTAACCAGAGCCTCCCTGCTTTATCCTTCTCCTCTTTTTTTTATACCCATTATCCCATTGGCTTATCCAATAACCCTTAGCTGTAAGGAGGCAGAGCAGGGATGAATAGTCCCATTTTTTTTTTTTTTTTTTTTTTTTTTTTATTTTTACTTTCATTTTTTTTTTATTGGTGTTCAATTTACTAACATACAGAATAACACCCAGTGCCCGTCACCCATTCACTCCCACCCCCCGCCCTCCTCCCCTTCTACCGCCCCTAGTTCGTTTCCCAGAGTTAGCAGTCTTTACGTTCTGTCTCCCTTTCTGATATTTCCCACACATTTCTTCTCCCTTCCCTTATTTTCCCTTTCACTATTATTTATATTCCCCAAATGAATGAGAACATATAATGTTTGTTCTTCTCCGATTGACTTACTTCACTCAGCATAATACCCTCCAGTTCCATCCACGTTGAAGCAAATGGTGGGTATTTGTCATTTCTAATAGCTGAGTAATATTCCATTGTATACATAAACCACATCTTCTTTATCCATTCATCTTTCGGAATAGTCCCATTTTATAGGGGAGGAAACTAAGGCCCAGAGAGCTCAGGCAATTTTGTTTTTTTTGATTTTTAAAAAAATTTAAATTCAATTAGCCAACATATAGTACATCATTAGTTTCAGATATAGTGTTCAGACAATCATTTAAAATCACGTAATTAGTTCATGATAGAACTAGGACAAATGTTAGCTGTACCTAACTCTGTGTTCCTTCTGGTGTGGCTGCACTTTGAAAGAAGGAAATGCCAGCATGAAGCTTGAGGCAGAGCCTGTAAGAGAGACATGTTGGATCAGACAGGCCTTACTGTAAACTAACAGTTCTGCAGGAATTAAAATCACATCAGAATAAACAAACAAACAAACAAACAAAATATCATAGGCTTTCTCCAGACCTGGGTCATCCATATACTAGAAAGTTCCACTCTGAGGATCCACAGGTGAAGACACCTCCACTTGTACATGGAGTTGGCCCTCAGTGTGGTATAGTGAGGGTGACCCACTGCAAGGCTCCCGGTGCCAGGGAAGGAAGCTGGTGCCCATGTACTCACCTGCTCCTAAAGATCCTTCTTTCCCAGCAGAAGTGATTGGGAGTGACAGTGATGCTGATGGTCCTGGGAGTTTCCCTCTAACACAATTACTGGATATATAATCCAGTAAATGTTCAAAAAAATACTTTTCTATCTAAAACATTCCTTGTAATAAAGTGAATCATTGTACAATCAATAAATTATATTTTTTATTTGTTGGTTTGACTTTTTTTTCTTTTAATGATGCAATAGTCTTATCTAGTGACACAGTGAAAACTAATTTTCCTCCTCTCCCCATAGGGCATTCAGTGGGGCTTTATGTTTCAGGACTTGGGTTCCTTTCCCAAGTCCATGTTAGTAGCTTTTGCATTTAGAAGTGCTGGGAACATGGAGCCACATTCACTCAGGAAAACTATTAGCTGCCGGTGAGAGTTGGATGCCTCCCCAAATGGCCACCTTCTCCTTGGTTCACCAGGGAGCTCCATATTATTTCTATCTAGTGATTTTAAGTTTGGTTTGTGTAGGCATTTATATCAGTGGCTTTTTATCCAGAAGAACATGTCTGAATGGTTTCAGAGAGGGAAGAAATGGAAGCTTTCTTACTCTAAAGATAAAAGATAAGTATGGCAAGTTCTGGGAGGAAGTTGGATTCCAAGAGATGAAAGACAAATATACTGTGGATTCAAAAATAGCAGGGTCAGGAACTAAGATGTGTGTGTGTGCTGAGCCTGATAGCTTTGGGAGCTATAGTGAAGAAGGAGGTATCTGAATCTGGCCTGGCAGTGAAGATGGACATACATGGGAGCCGGAAAATGGGCATCTCTGTGGCAGAAGAATGAATGACTACAAACTTGAGGTCTATTATTTTTGAATAATGCCAGGAAGGGAGAATGTTCCTCCCAATAAAATGACTGAGACTATGTATTCCCCCAGATTTAATTTCACATGAAAAATCACAGGAAAATGATGTTACAGTGGTAAGATCATTCCCATGACTTTACCAAGACTTGTAACATGTGTTATCTCATTTGATCTCAAATGTAGTTAGCATCCTTGCAATCTGTGTCTGTCATCTTAATGGGAAAGGAATTGGATCTTGATGATGATCGTATATATATATATATACATATATATATGTAGAATTCTCATTTTTTCATCATTTTCAAGTGAAAATTCAGACACAATGTGACTTCCTCAAAATTCAAGCAGCTTGTATATGTTGAGTTTTAACACAAATTCACACCCTTTCCAACCTCCTTCACTAACACAGAAAATGACAAAGTTTTATAGTAAGTTTGAGGGTATGGGTCCCCATGTTCCTACTGAGGTGTTCTGTGTGCTTGAACTTTCATATCTCTTCCTCAGTCTTCCAGCAGAAATAGCAAGCAGAGTGCTCACTCACTCACAACATGCCATGGCAGATAGCACAGTGAGTGGAAACAGAGCAAGTTTTTGAGGGGTTCAGTCTTAGCTCTGTCACCTACTAGCTGTGCAGTTCTGAGGAAGCTTTTTAAATTCTCTAAGCTTCCATTCCCTCAGCAGTAAAATGATCTTCAATCTCACAAATCTGTGGTTAAGATTATAAACAATGATTTCATAGCAGAAAAGTAGGTGTTTTGCAACTTGAAGCAGGAGCAAGAATAATTTTCTGATTTAATTTGTCCCAGAAAGAGGTGGAGCTCTTCACCATCAGTTGGATGATGGCAGAGCTCAGCCATTAAGTGCAGTCAAAGAAGAGAAGGCTGGGGATGTATGCAGGGCCCTGGGTCTCTGTCAGCCTGCAAAACAGGATTTCAAATGAACCTGAAGGCTGTTAACATTGACATGTGTAGAACATTCTCTGTGGTGAGCAAACCCATTAGAACGATGAAGCCCAAAAACTTTGCTTCACCCGCAATGGTTCCTTATGAACAAAACATGATGACTTCATTTGAATGGGGCTAATGGTGAACAGATGGGCTGGCAAGGCAAAGACCACAGAATGCTGTCTCCAAAAATGTAGTTATGTTCTGTAAACCCGGGCTCCTGTTCTCACTTTTCAGTCCCTGTAACAGCTAGCTGAGACTGAGGAACATGGCTGACAGGAAATGGAGCATGGCTGGAGAAGGTGTTGATGTGCCTGTGACTCTGAGATGTGGCCACTGGCTTCCCCCAGAAGGATGACAATGAGGTGCAAGAAAAGAAAAGGGGGACGAGGACATAGCCCTTGAAACTTACCTAAGAGACATCTATATGGGGATGGATTCTTAAAACTGATTCTCAACAAGGATGAAAAAAGTGAATATTTGCTGAACTAGTGTCTAGAGATTCACTGTACTAGATTTTACATACACACAATAACATATACATACACTATTTTAGAACAACCACTTTCCAAGGCATTTTTCACTTTGTTTTTTGATTTTGCTTTCATTGTTTGTTAGTTTGGTTTGGTTGGGTTGGCACCAAAGTACTGTTGAGTTTTTGGGTTGTTACCAGTTGTATGGAGGTTGGAGCAATCTAGAGTCCAGAGAATCAGTAGAAATCACAGACAATGAACTCTGAGAGCTTTCAAAATGTTTATAAAATTAATTATGAGTCAATTGCATGATAATTCATAAATAATGGCAATTGCATGCCTGAATTAATGTGGGGACAAAACAGAGAATGTAATAGGAAGTAAGCATAGGAGATGCATATAAGTTTAAATTAAGGCATTAGCAGACATTGTGAGAAGAAATTTGACTCCAAAGGGCATGGAACTGGGGGTTAAAGTAAAGCCAAACTGTAATTTACATTATTTTATCTCATTAAAATTGACAAAAATTCTAGGACATCAAAAGAATAAAGGGAAAAAACAGTGAGTGGGAGAAATCAACATTTGAATCAAATTCTTTTTAATTAGAAAAATTCTGGTTTATCAGGACTACAAATACCTACCCAAATGGCCTGGAAACACTGCCACATGGCAAGAGACTTGATCACATGTGCATATGCTACCCCCCATCAAAGTCACTGGTCCTGATTTAATCTACCTCCAATCCTGTTTTCTTCTTAATATATTTTAAAAATGATAATTATTTTTTCTTGTAAAAATCAACCCTACTCATTATAAAAATAAGGTAAAAGTAAACTTAAAAATACAGAAATAAATTTTTAAAAATATGTCAGCCAAAATGCCAGACAGGGACACTGTTGTTCTTAAAGAGTTTCTGATTGTCTTTACTGGTATCTTCCTATACAGATAACCACTAGATAGAAAGAATTCTATAAAACTGATATTAAAATTTAAATCAGCACGTTATTATGAAAATACAAATTTTCCCAAGATTAATCTATATACAATGTAATTACATTAGAAAAACTCCAACAAAATTTATTACAGCTTTGACAAACTGCCTTTGAAGGTATAAATAAGAGCATATAGTTAAAAATAGCCAAAACAGGCAGAAACTGTATTCTAGCACTTATCAAGGTTTCTGAAGATTTTAGCAAAATAAAGACCATAATAATTTGGTCCAGATATATGCAAATATACATTAACTTCTCCATAAAGAAAAAAATAGAATCCATATAGTATCATGCTATGCACAATAGTCACTTCCAAGAAAATTAAAACTTAAATTAGTAAAGTGTATAATTACAGAAGAGATATTGGTGGTTATGCTTAACACCTAAGGGAGGGAGGAAAAAAGTATTTTTTAAGAAACCACAAAATTACAAACCATAAAGGAAAATTTAGTGCATTTACCTATATTATAATTAAAAATGGGTAGGACTTCTGGCTATGGAAAAGAGGATGACAAACCTTCTCTCCCACAAAAACCAAGTTCAAAACTAAACAAAATTCCCCCACACAAGAATTCCTGGCCTATGGAGAGTGACCAAAAGCAAAGAGTAAATTGAGGGGTGTTTATTCATGAAGAGCTATTGGAACTTTGGATAAAAACAGAGGGAGTCTGAAGCTACTGGCTGGGGCTTCTTCCATCCCTCTGCACCCCCGATCAGTTGGAGTAGTTTTACCAGGGCAGCACTCACCTGAAAACCTACAGTACCTTTGCTGCCAGGGGCAGCTAACTTGATTTGGAGTGGAGGGTAAAAAATCCATCGCTGTTGGTGTCTGTAAAAGTAAACAACTATGTAAGAAAATAAAATAGAAAAAAAACCATAGCTCTGCTAGCCTTAGGTGTTGCAATGAGGCAACCAGCCCAAAATTTAAGGGGACTACCTTGACAATTAGATAGTCATAGAAAGGTTGATAAGCTCTATAAATATCCTTGGAAGACAGGGAAACCATGCACACACATGGAAGACCTGAGAGGGTCCAAGGGAAGGAAAAGTCAAGATAGACCTGAGAACTGTCTAAACATTGAATGCACCTCTCTTCCCACACACAGATCGATGATAGAGGGTGGAAACTTCTATTTTGAGCATAGACATACATTTGACCACACACTCTTATCACTAAGCCATTTGGGCACTGATGTAGCCCATAGAAGCCATCAGCAGCCAAAGGTTGTCAGGGAAGCAGAGTTTATAGAATAGTCTAGGCAAGTTCATAAACAAGCCAACAAATAAAACTCTCTCAAGACAAAAATGTTAAATAAAAATTAGAAAAAAAAAAAAAAAAAAAAAAAAAAAGGGATCCCTGGGTGGCACAGCGGTTTAGCGGCTGCCTTTGGCCCAGGGCGCGATCCTGAAGACCCGGGATGGAATCCCACGTCGGGCTCCCGGTGCATGGAGCCTGCTTCTCCCTCTGCCTGTGTCTCTGCCTCTCTCTCTCTCTCTCTCTCTCTCTCTCTCTTTCTCTCTCTGTGTGACTATCATTAATAAATAAAAATTTAAAAAAAGACAAAAATGTTTCAGAATTCAGAGTTATTACAATGCATTATCTCAAAGCTCCATTTTGGTTTTTTTGTTTGTTTGTTTTTTTGTTTTTTAACAACAAGAATTTTGACATGCTAAGAAACAGGCAAATGTTACCCATACTCAGGGAGTAGAAAGAAAGTAATAGAAACTGACTCCACGTGGTCCCAGACATTGCTTTGGGCAGGCAAAGACTTCCGTTTTAGTTTATGTGCTGCTGAAGCCAGCACAGACTGCCATTTTAACACTGTTAAATGTCAAATGATAAAAGGAAATTATGTCTAAAGAATTACAGAAAGGTGTAATAATAGCAACTCCACAGTTAAGACATCTCTATAAGAAACAGAAGTTCTAAAAAAGAAGCAAATGGAAATTTGAATTGCAGACATGAAAAAATCATTACATGATTTCAAAATAATTTGAAATAGGATAACCAGTAAACTTGGTGATTGATTTATAGAAATTATGTGATGTAAAAAATACGGAGAAAAATATTGAAGAAAAATGAACAGAACCTCTTGAAGGACAACATGAAACACTCCATCTGAGCATCTGTAAGACCCTTTCAACACTCAGGAAAAGGTGCCTCTCTCCCTTCTGATGTCAGCAATCACCTATCAGGCAAGGCCCCTGATTCCCAGATGCCTTCTACTACAATCCCTTGATCTTTTGGTGTTTTGTGCATGTGTGAGAAATTTTTTAAAATTTTAATGTATTATTTTACATATACCCCGATGTTCATTGCAGCATTATTTATAACAGCCAATATATAAAAACAACATATGCGTTTATCAATTGATGCATGGATAAAGATGTGTATAGACACAATGGAATATCAGCCATAAAAAAAGAATGAAATCTTGCCATTCTTGACAGATGGACTAACGTGTATCATGCTAAGTGAAATAAGTTAGACAAAGAAAGACAAATATTATATAATTTCACTTATCTCTGGATTCTTAAAAACAAAACAAACAAACAAATAACAGCAACAACAACAAAAGGAAGGAGACTCATAAATATAGAAAACCAAGTAGTAGTTGCTAGAGGAGAGGGGAATTAGGAGGTTGGGTGAAACTGGTGAAGGGTATTAAGACATACACAGTTCCAGTTATAAAATAGGTAAGTCATGGGGATGAAAAGTACAACATAGGCTATACAGTCAATAATGTTATAATAACTTTGTATGATAACCACTTCTGGTGAGAATTTTGCAATGTAGGTAATTATTGAATCATTATACTGTACACCTAAAACTAAAATTATATTATATATCAACCATACTTCAATTAAAAATACAATTTAAAAAGATATTGGCCACTTCTCAGCAGCATTTCCACTATAAGAATAATATATTGTTTTATTGATGCATTATTTCTTTATTTTTCCTTTTTAATAAATACTTTGTATAGGTCTCACCACATGTCATTTGACCCATACTACTCACCACTGAGCACATTTAGAATGCTTTTGCCTCCATTTGTTGTTGTTGTTGTTGTTGTTTAGATTTTTATTTTTTTAGAGCAGTTTTAGGTTCACAGCAAAATTGAGAGAGGGGTACACAGATTTATGATACACTCCTGCTGCTTACAAACTTACAAAACTAAACATACTCATAATAATAAAAGAAAATCTCACCAATAATGAGTGAAAGTTACTGTTGCCCCGCAATCTCATCAGCATTTGTGTTGTTATCGTTTCCGATTTTAGCCAACTGAACACATTGAATACATGTGCAGTGGTATCTCTTGGTTGTTTTAATTTGTAACTCTTTGATGACATGTGACGTGGAACATATTTCCTGTACCTGTTTGTCATCTGTATATCTTTTTTGGTGGTGTATCTATTGAACTCTTTAGCCTATTTTAAATCAGGTGATTTGTTTTCTTATTGCAGAGGTTTTTGTTTTGTTTCGTTTGGTTTCAGTTTTGTTTTTCAATTTTATTTATTTATTTGAGAGAGAGAAAGAGAGCGTCCAAGAGAGAACACAAGCAGGGGCCGCTGCAGGCAGAGGGAAAGGGAGAAGCAGACTCCCCACTGAGCAGGGAGCCCTTATGTGGGGCTCAGTCCCAGGACCCTGAGATCATGACCTGAGCCAAAGGCAGATGCTGAACCGATTGAACCACCCAGGTGCCCCTTATTGCTGAATTTTAAGAGTTCTTTGTGTATTTTGGATAACAGTTCCTTATTAGGTGTCTTTGCAAATACTTTTTCTCACTCTGTGATGTCTTCTCATTTCTTGATGCTGTTTTTCACAGAGCAAAAGTTTTACTTTTTAATGAAGTCCAGCTTATTGATTATTTATTTTAGGTATTATGTTTTTGGTGTCTAAAAACTCATTGCTGTACACAACATCAACTATCTTTTCTCTTATGTTCTCTTCCAGAAGTTTTAAATTTTTTGTTTTACATGTAGGTCTGTGATACTTTTTGAGTTAATTTTTGCAAAGGATGAAAGATGAGTGTTTATATTTACTTTTTTTTTTAAAGCACAAATGGGTGTTGGATTTTGTTAAATGCTTTTTCTGTATCTATTGATAGGATCATGTGATCTTTCTGTTTTAGCTTGTTGATGTGATGGATCACATTAATTGATTTTCCAATGTTGAACCAGCCTACGTGTCTAGGATAGACCCCATTTAGTTGTGTATGTACTTCTGTTATACATTATTGGATTTGATATACTAATATTTTGTTGAGGATTTTTGAATCCATATTCATGAAAGATATTAGTCTGAAGTTTTCTTTTCCTGTAACATCTTTGCCTGGTTTTGGTATTAGGATAATACTGACCTCATAGAATGAGTCAGGTCAGGAAATATTCTTTTTGCTCTGTCCTTTGAAAAAGAGTATAGAAAATTAGTATAATTTCTTCCTTAAATGTTTGGTAGGATTAACCAGTGAAATTTTGTAGGTTTTTGAGTACTTTCTCATGAAGCACAAACTGGAGAATGGAACTTCACACTGACTAAACATTCTGTGAGAATCCTTTTTTCTTTTTCTTTTTTTTTTTTTTTTAAGATTTTATTTATCTATTTATGAGAGACCCAGAGAGAGAGAGAGAGAGAGAGAGAGAGGCAGAGACACAGGCAGAGGGAGAAGCAGGCTCCCTCGGGGGAACCCAATATGGGACTTGATCCCAGGACCCCAGGGATCACCATTTGAGATGAAGGCAGACACTCAACCACTGAGCCACCCAGGTGCCCTGTGGGAATCCTTTTAAAATGATTACCTGCCTACTTTATTCCCTTTCTTTTCCTCTAGATTTTTTGAGGCATACTGAGGCATTAGTGTGGGGTTTGTTTTTGGTTTTGGTTTTTTTGCTTTTTGTTTTGTCTATCCTTTCCTGCTGCCTTAAGAAAAGAGAGTGGGCAGAAGGGACTAGCTTACTAAAAGGTTATTCAAAGGTAGGTTTGAAATGACTGTGGCTAGGGAAGAACTGTATAAAGAGAGGGAAAATGGCTTTTTAAAAATAAAATTTTCCGATACAAATATAGATTTTCTGTTTTACTGTAGTTGTTGCCTTTCTAAGCTTTTAAATCACCTGGAGGGAAAAAATACTTAGATAATCAAAATATTTAAGCCATATATGAGTTCTATTGCTGAATGTAAAATAGACAATGTTTGCACGTGTGTGTAGGGTGCTTTTTTAAATTTAAATTGAATTAGCTAACACATTGTACATTATTAGCTTCAGATGTAGAGGTCAGTGATTCATCAGTTGCATACAACACCCAGTGCTCTTCACATCACCTGCCTCCTTAATGCCCATCACCCAGTTACCCCATCCCCCTCCAGCAACCCTCAGTTTGTTTCCTATAGTTAAGTCTCTCCTGGTTCATCTCCCTCTCAGATTTCTTCCCATTCAATTTTCTTCCCGTACCCTATGATCCTCTGTGCTAATTCTATATTCCACATGTGAGTGAAACCATATGGCAATTGTCTTTCTCTGATTGGGTTATTTGATTAGTGTGTAAATAACATTATAGCTGGGAACTTAACATTATTTTTTAAAAATAGACAAGATTTTTTGCATCGTATTACATAAAAATACGCCAAACTAACCTTATTAAAAAGTGTGTTGTGGTCAATTGGAAAATGACATGACATTAATGAAAAGACCCACTTAAAGCTCTTGATAAGCCAGCACTTCCTCTCCTGGTTGTGTAACTCGGGAAAGCACCTGTGTACATACTCAATAAAAATGTAAAGTACCAGCACCAGCATTTCTGAGAGCACAGAATTGGAGCCAGCCAAAATGCCCATCATGAAAGAAATTATAATTAAATTTGATGGGCTCTAATATATACTTTCCAGCAATGAAACCAAATGAATTAGATTTAAAATTATCAACAATGACAGATCTCATAAACATAATAGTAAAAAGGCAGGTTTCAGAAATGTATGTACAGAATGATTCCATCCACAAAATGTTTAAAAATATACAACACAAGATAATACATTCTGGAAATGTATGCATAAATGGAGTAAGCATAAAAGAATAAAAGGAATGACAACATATTCAGAAGAGTAGTTACCTCTGAGAGAAGAGAAGGAATCATAGCCAAGATGGGTACACCAAAAGCTTCAAAACATATTTTCGATGTTTTATTTATTGATCTAAATAGTTAATACACTAATGTTTCTTTTATTGTTATTTACACCTGAAATACTTTGTAAAACCTTAATAAAAGAGAAATTTTCTCATTTAATATAATTACAATAGGCCAATTTGAAACAGCACTACTTGAAAATATTAATCAAGTTTCAGTTTCTGTACAAATTGAAAGTATTGAAAAACCCGAAGTTTTAAATAAATTCAAAAATTAAATAATTTCTAACCTAGAGGGCGCCAAACACATGGCAAACTGTTTTTACTTTATTTATTTATTTATGTATTTATTTATTTAAGTAGCATTATTTTAGCTGATAAACAGAAGTTTCCATCATTCTCTTTCAGGACACCACCTCCCAGAACGTCTGTTAAGAAATTGTAGTGATGTTGGTGTTTTTATTAAACACTCTGTGTTGTTAGAGTAAGACTTGTTTTTTATATCTTGTAACAATATCATTTGTGACTTCATTAACTGATGACTGCTATTGGAGTTCCAAAAACAATGTACTAAAAATAAGTAACTTTGGAACAGAATCTACATGTAATAAAAGATTTGAAAGGAGACCATGAATTGCTGTGATTATATTAAGATTGTATATTCCAAAATATTAGAGAAAATAAGAAGCTAGAAAGTAGCATTTAATTTGTATTCCATCCGGTTTGCTAAAAATACCATATAGAAATAGAATAGCATGATATCATTAACCTCTAGGTTACAATATGCATCTTAATTCATGTAGCCATTCCCTCTTCTGCTCCCACTAATGACATTTGAGCCATAGGAAGAGCTGGCACCCCGAACCTTGATTCCAATAAGGCAGTAAATGATTGGAGCCAGGTAGAGGCTGCACCTGAAAAATGGGATGTGCATTCTCCATTTATCACACTCCTTATCAATCACTACCGCTTAAAGCAGGGGTGCCCAAACTCACTTTAATCAGAATTCTCTGCAGGCCTTGTTAGAGCATAGATTGCAGGATCCCACCCCAGAGTTTCAATTTAATAAGTCAGGGTGGACCCTGAGAATTCACATTTCTAGCAAGTTCCCAGGTGATGCTGATACTGCTGGTCCTTATAGTTAATGACCCATAGAGTCTGTTCCATTCATCTACATCTTCTACACAATCTCTCTTCCCACTTAAGTTTGTGCCTTCCCCAGTCCAGATTATACAAAAAATGCAAGAGTTTACAAATAATTTACCTTTTCAACATATTAGAATAGTCAGTCCTATAGTAATGCTATTTCTACTCAATGTTTTCAATACACTTTCCTGAGTGGTAGGAGAAAAAGCAAAGCTATTCTCTATATTTCTGAGTAACAACCTGAGAGCAGGTCTCAATTATTATACATTACCCATGTGTGTACACCGAAGAGGGGAAAGGATGGAGAATCCTCGGCCTTTCAGTGCTAATCCTCTCTATGCTTTAAAGGTTGGGGTTTATTTGGAAATTTGTACAAGTAATTCAAGTTCTTCTCATCATGGGAAATTGAAGATAATATTATGTTCTCAAATACACCACAGAAGAGATTAAAAGAGATCATGTGTGCCCCCATTGGGGAACTCAGTACACATTAGTTCCCATTTTCCCTCTCTCCTCTTCCCTAATTGAAGTGGAGAGAATTTAGGAAAATGTCAAAGAGGATAGAAAAGTTGAATAGCATTTTGCCTTAGAGGACAGGGAGTATTGGGATTTACCAATGCACTTTATTTCCAAAATTTGCACTCTATAGTCCTCTCTGCTATCCTTTCCGAGTAAGGAAACTTGGAGAGGACAATGACTCTCTAAGTCACGTTGGCCTCTGAGGAAGGGAGTAGACTGCCCTTCAGGGCTTCCTGTCAGAAGTGCTGATGATGATAGAGAAGTTGTCTGTCTGTGCTGTGAACATAGTCGCCATTAGCCAAGTGTGGCTTTTGAGAACTTCAAAATGTGGCTAATAGGACCAAGGAACTGAATTTTTTAGTTAGATTTAAATGTAAGCAGCTACATGGGCTTAGTAGTCATTGTATTGGGAAGTGCAGATCTAGAACTTAAGGTTAATTAGATAGGTCCAGATTCAAATCCTGACTCTTTTAGCTCATGCAAATTACTCTCTGGATGTGACTCGTTCCCCCAGATGATAACCAAAAGGAAGAAATTTGGTTATTAATGTAAAGTGTTGAGCACAGTGTCCAGCACACAGGAAGTGCTCAATAAATATCAACTGCCATTCTAATACTAATTGCTGGTTTGAATATTGATAAACTTTTCAGAGTTGTCCCTGAAAGCAAAGTAGGTGAATTTTGTAGAAACATTACTCAATTAGTTCATTAAATTATGGGCAATCAATTATATATAAGATTTGAAGAATCTATCTCAGAACTTTGGCATCATTTGACATTTGACAGGTAATGGTGTGCCTTTGAGCAACTAGATCCTGTATTTTGTGATGGTTTTGAAAAAAAAACACAAATACATGTTTTGTGTAGATTTATAGCAAGAGTTAATGCATGCAATAACACTGATTTTGCATGAACTAATTTGAAGACATGCTCATTCACTCATAACTGCTGATCCAGGGCCCTGCTAGAAAACTTACAGATTTATTACATAGCATGAAACTGTGTTGTCTAGCTTCTGATTCTGTGTGCATATGATTGTATTTGACATTTAAGTGGATGGAGCGATTGCCTGAGAGCAGGAGAGCCTGAGGGAGTTTTACCTCAGATCACTTGAGGCATTTTGGGAGAGGTAATTGTTAGTGTATATGTCTTGGTTTCCTTATCCATTTAATAGAGAGACAAAATATGCCATGGTGTTGTCTGCTTTTGAGAAATATGGAAGCCATTCAATAAATCATGAGAATGAGGAACACGGAACCTTAATGAAAATAAAGTGCATAATATGAAAAGAAGGTGCAATATACTTTATTCAAGCCTCCCATGTGGCCACATGGATGGATTCTTCCCAAGAGACAGCATAATAGTAGAGCATTTTAGTTGCAGATGTGAAACAAATGTTACTTCTAGCTGAATATTTTCCCTGGCTGGCTTTGTCCATATGAAGCACAGATGTTTTACAAATCATCTTTATAATAAGTCTGAGATAACGCAACTAGGTTTAAAAATGATCACATTTTTAAATTTGTGCTGTTTCCTGAGCAGTGTACTCAGAAGAGTATTGGCTTCAGAAGGAGATTCCTAACATGATTCCTGGGTTCCTCAATCTAGTAGCCTCTGGGAACCCTAGGGTGGCATAGTCCATCCTCTGATGTAGAAGAAGCAGGTGGTGCAGGTCCTACACATTAACCAGCGTCTCCCAAGGGGCATTTCCTCCTTTCACACAGGAAAAATAAGACTTGGCTCTGGACAGCTTCGGGAAGAGACATGGTATGATGAAATCCCTATGAGCAAGTTGTAGACCTTGCTTTTATGAGTTAAAAATCTGGCAAGGCCTGAGTCTTGCAGGTCTTTGCATTGGGCCAGCGCCACTTGGGCCTCTTGGTTCTACAATGGTGTGCAGGGGTTGGGAGAAAATAAGTTGCCCATTGGTTTATCTGACAGCAACTTTACCTGCCCAGAAAGTCTTCTGCTATTGGCAGGAGGCAGAGCTGAGGATAGCTGGGTCTAGGGTGCTTCTGGTACCAGCTGACTCAGGTGGCAGGACCCCCTCTCAGCACCTTCCTCCTGGGCCTGCAGTGTCTCAGTCTAAAGTCTCCTGCTTTAAATGAGCCACTTCATTGGGCTGGACAACGGGGCACAGACTGGCTAACATGATTGGCACTGGAAATATCTATGCTTTGGAAGAGAATCTTTTTCCCTTGTGGACAAGAATGTGATCTTGTATACATTACACCGAGAGTATAATAATCCCCAAACAGTATATTTGGAATTACTTAGTGTTTAATACCTTTACCTGAAGACTGATAATCACCCAGCTTGAAGTGGAGTTGAGCAAGCTGGGTGTGTTTGTTTTCAGGCTGAACTCCAGCAGGAGTGAACGGGATGCCCAGGCCTGCACATCTGGTGGTGCAGTCCGCTCTTCTGGGACCAGCTGTGTTAATGCAAACATAATCACCCAAGAGCACACATAGAGACACACACTTTCCTACTTTCAAAGAAATAAGCAGTTAAGAAGCACCATCAAGATCTATAGAAAAAATAAGTTTCCAAAGGTCAAAGGTCTTCAGAAACGCAGCACTTGGCCTGCTCTGCCAAACAAGAGCCTGAGCACAAAACTCTTCAACATCCTCATTCAGGCTAATGATGAGTCTAGGTTTACTCAAATCAAGGCTCTCCCAAACAAACTAGCAAACTCCCTCATAGGCATTTTGGAAGCCAGAAACAACTTCAAATTCTTAAAGGCATTCCTAATGTCTATACATTAAAGTTTCCAAAGATCTTGTACTTAGTTTCCCACACTCACACACCCTCAACAAACACAATTGAATTGATGTGCAAAATACACCCCAACATTTGTTCAAAGCCATCTAGCCAGAAACAAGCTATTTTGATTCCAAATCCAGTGGGGTTTTCTCTCCACTTTGCATCATGCCTTATAGATTGTGTCTTTTCAGTCTTGGGATTTCCTCATTGCTGGAGAGTCATGATCTCATGATGTCAAGGCTGGAAGGCCCTGACAGCAGCTCCTCCCCATTGTCTCCCTCCCCTGTCTTAGAGAGGGAACTAGAGTCCTGAGAGATCCTGTGGTTTGGGCAAGTTCACAGAGAAAATGAGCAACAGAAAAAGGACCAGAACACAGCCCAAGAGTCCAGAGTCTGGTTCTCTTGACTTGTTTTAGGCGTCTTTACTCATATTCATCTTAACATTTACTTTGTGGAAAAATATAATGAGGTCAAAGCTGCCAAAAGTCAATTCCTTTAGGGGAACTTTCTTTTATTTCTCAAAAGTGACAAGAATACCAGTTTGCAACAGGCATTTGACATTCAGAGGCCTGAAGATCCAGTGAGATTATTTAAAGAGAACACTAAATTTTCTTTTAATAAAAATTTTTTATCTTCCCAAAAGGAGATCAAATTTTGCTGACCAGTTCAGAGTTCCAAACCAGGCCGACTCTGTTAATAAGAGGAATGTGAGTGAACAGTGGCTCCAGTGGTAAAGCCCAGGGTCTCCCTGAATTTTAAGATGCAGTAGGTATTCTTTTGTTGGGGGAAGGGACTAACAATAGGTATTGTTAAAAATATGCATTAAAATCACACTGCTTTCCTTCTTTCATTTATCGAATTAGTGTCTTCTTCCTTCTTTTGTATGCAAAATTAAAATTTCCTATAGGCTTAGGTGCAGAGAAGAGGGCCAGAACAGAGAGGTCTAGACTCTTCTTGGTCAAACTGGACTTGTGGCGGTTCTGTGCTTTAGAAGTATCTGGCAAGCTACAAAAGAATGTCCAGGTGCCACTCACTCTGTAGGTGAGGGCCTGATGTGGATATCTTCAAAAGGTCACCCCAGTGAAGTTCATGTGCAGCTAGTGTAGACAATCTATAGATCAGAGATGCACATTTGCTCTGTTGACTTCCTACATTTGCTGAGGACCCTGCCATGCGCTGGGACCTGTGGTACTCGCTGAGGACAGAGACTTGAACCCCACAAGGTTCCTACAGGTCATTGTGCCTGAACAAATGATATAGCTCATGGGAGAGAAAGGGATGGTGTGGCAACCTTTCAAATCCAAATTCAGAGTCTGATGAGTCATCGATTATGTTCAGTTTCTAGGACTGGCTTTGTGCGGTGTCCCTCTCTCCAGTCCCACTACCAGAAGGTGCCCTAGCTTCAGCCAAGCCAGGTCTGTGTCTGGCCTTAGTTTCATCGTCTGAAAACTATGGCTCCCCTGGTATTTGTGCTAGGTGTCTCCCGAGAATTAAGTGCTCAGCCCAGTGCTGGTGTATGGAAAAGCATTTGGTAAACATTAGCTCACTTTAATCAAGTGACCTCTTGCATTTAAATGGTCTCATTCTCCTCATTGCTCAGAAGAATACAGAATAGATTGACTCATTTTCCCTTTCTATGTTTTGACCTTCTTTCCTTTAAGGGGCGTGGGACCCATCAGGAGTCCTCCTTCTGCTGTGTGGATGAGAACATTGTCTGGTTTCTGCAAGCTCCATGAGTCTGGAGACCCTTCTGTTTGAAGTCCAGAGGCTGGCACCCCTGCAGGTGAGTTTACAGCAGTTGTACTTTCTTCTTTTTCATCACAAATTCTGTCATCTGGAAGAGACCATTATGGTCGTGTTTCAGTGCCCCACCCACACAGGATCCCCTCCAAAGCTCCAGGATCCCTTCCAGAAGCTGCTTGAAGAGCTTCTCCTTGAAAACTTCAAGTGATAGAAGACTCTTTACAGATTAAACTCACTCTGTTCTTGGGTGATTCCAACTGTTCTCCTTCTTCTTCTTCTTCTTCTTCTTCTTCTTCTTCTTCTTCTTCTTCTTCTTCTTCTTCTTCTTCTTTTTAACAGTTTGTTATTGAGCAAAACCTATTTTTTCCCCACAGAACCTGTCCCCTGATCCTCGTTCTCTCTTACTTTCAAAGCTAATATTGACATGGAAATGACAGATCCGCTCCATCTCAGCTTCTATTGGGTTGGCAGCCACTGGACTCCGGTGAGCAAAGCTAAGGCTACCTCGTGGCCCTTTGTGGGGAGAGAAATGGGGCCTCTCAGCCAGGTCTGGCTGCAGGGCAAGGGAGGGAAGCACTCAGACCAATGATCCCTTAGCTGATGGTAGTCTAATCCCTGCTTCCATGTAGCCATTCTTCAGCTATCTGTGTTCATGCTTTCTGAATATTTTATCTGCAAAATTAAACATCTAGATTTTCTTCATGCCCCCTTTCTGTGCGTTTTTCTTTCTTTTTTTGTTTTTTGTTTTTGTTTGTTTTGGTGTTTTTAACAATGGCACTCTCAGCCTAGGTCAGACTAGTGCAGGTGAAAAGCTGTTTTATCCTCCTTTTATCCTATCTCAGGATAGCCCTTACCTGTAAAGTCCAAACTAATCTCAGTTTTGAAGGAGTCTCTCCAACATGTTGAATTTCATCATCTTATATTCAACTTCTCTGTCGGCACCTCAGACACCATTTGCATCCAGTTCTGTCCACTGCTGCATTTTCCCACTCTCCCTACTTTGATGTGTCTGCAAAAGTGATCAGCCTGGTGTCAATTGAGAAGCTGTTGGTTTTGTCTTCTGGGCTCTCCACCATCACCCTTTCTTCACGCCATGCATTTTACAAAATTCTTATGCTCTTAACTAGCTCAAACTTAATATTCCAGCCAATGTCTTTGTAAATTATGACCTTTCCTGTGGTGTTTGCATTTTCATAAAGGGCTCTGGAGGCCTTTGGGTTGTTATTTCAGGCAGCAGTGCAAGAATTGAAAGGCCCTGAGACCAGTGAGAAAGAAGACTGGTCAGGTGGATCACACGGCTGGTTAGGAGCAGAGCCCGAGGAACTTATGTGCAAAGCTTCAAGTCCCAACAGGGCTCTGAAATGTGTCTGTGAGTAGCAAATGAACTTTCCAGGTTCACAAGATGAGTCATGGTGGCCTAAATTTTCTCCATCCCTATCCAGCTCAGCTGGATGCTCCCCACTAAGGTGGTCCTGACAAGTCTTCACTGACAACTCCCTTTTCCTCTGTATGTGCCTGGGGTAGAGTTGGTGTGGCATCATAGAGCACCCCTCAGCTCCACCTGCTGGAGATCTGGTCTGGGTGGGCTTTTGTTCTTTGAGAAGATGATGTCATTGTCATGGGCTGACCCCGTACCCTACTTATGACTGCAAGGTGATTGAACTTGACTCCATGTCCACCTACCAGACCCAGAGCTTGGGTCCCAGCTATTGTAGGATCCCTTCCCTTTCCTGAGCAGTTACTTTGCTAGGGACTATAAGTGTTCCTCTTTATGAATCCAAAGCAACTTTCCCTAATAGTGTATATTATATTTTAATTGTAGCTTCAGCAATGAGAGGAAAGAAAAGCCTAGATTAGAAATTATGGGAGACTATTTTTAAATTAGTTTTAACTCATAAAGCTCTTGCCTTTGGAAAGCCACATCCCAGAGGTTCAAGTCTCTAACCTGTTTTATTGGAGATAGGAGTGTAGTATAAGCAGATAACTGGGTTCTGAAAATTAAGACACCTGGGTTTAATCTCAGCAGTGAAATTAAGCAATCCAGATCCCAGATCCCAAGCCTGTAGTCATGGAGAGGAGGAAGCCAAGCCACACTGAATGGGTGGCTTTCAGAGATAAGAGACTGAGGTGAACACCATGCCAAGAGGGAAGAAAGGAGCTGAGAAGAAGAATCCGGGATACTTGTAATGTACTAGGGAAACCACACCATCTTGGATAGGTCATTTTCATGGGAAAGTGGGAGCAAAAAAAGCAAGGGTAACATTCAGGCCAAAAAATAATGGAAAAATATGCAAGCTGCTCCAGTGCTATACCTATGGTAACTTCATGACCATGGTGGTCTTTGGTTCCTGTCATCCATGACTTTCAAAGCCTCTTCTTCATGAATGGGACATGCCACTCATGGTGTGGCTCTGGGAAAGCCACTTAACCTTTCCAAACCAGTCAACTCATTTGAAAAATGGGAAGGATAGGCCAGAAATTATATTCCCTCTGTATCCCTAAATTCTATGAATGGGCTATTCAAGTATGCTAATGAATGCCAAAAACATATATTCAAGTAAAACAATTAAAATATAATACTAACTCACCATGGGGTTTATTCTAGATGCACAATCCTGTTGCTTTTTGAATCACCTCATCTCAGCACTGTGTTAAAGTAATCCTGGCAAGCCACATGGCAAAAGTGTAGCTGAGAATTGATACCATGAAGCCATTCAGTTCAACTCATAATGAAATCATTGCTTATTTTGGGGAAGCTTCCCAGGGCCAGTATGAAAAGAAAAAATACTGATGCTGATGGCAAAGTAGGTGTGTTTAGGCGTTAAGAGCATTTTTCCCAGAAATCAGGATAAGACATCTTAGAACACTCCTTTGAAGGAAATTTGGGGCAGAGTAAAAGCCTATTTTGGCCAATGTGTACAGTCAGAATTCCTCCACCACCAATGTGAAACTTTCATGGGATCTGGGCAGGAGCAGAGGGTCCCTGTTCCATGGCTGCTCATTCATTCTCTACTTTTAACCCCTCTGCATCCTAATGAAATGCAGAGATTCTCTGGGAACAGCAGACAGTGCCTGGCCTGATGCAATAGGATGGGGTGTGATGGGATCATGTATGTAGAATTAAGACTGTATCAGAGTTCAAAGTATTCTTAGAGAATGGAACACTGAACCCACTTTGATGAGAGAAAGGGAATAAAAACCCCAGGAAGGCCACAAAGCAACAGCAAATTGAGGGGCCAGAGCCATGAAGGGACCAGAGCCATGAAGGGAATGCCTTGCATGCCGAGGCAAGCTTTCTGGATTTTGGAGGCACTGTGGCTTGAACAAGAGGGGCATCACAGGACAGACGTCTGTAACTCAGCCAGGTCAGAAGCTGTATTTTCCCCAAAACTTTAATATCAGCTTGAAGTTAGTTATTATTATAAACTCCTCTTAATTACACTGTATATTTTTACTGATAACAAATATATCTTCAGTAAAGAAAAATTTGAAAAAATATAAAAAGCATTAGAAGCCAGCTGTAATCTTAATATTTAGAGAAAAACTTCAAGATGCAGTATTATGGGTATTTTTTGAGGAAATTTGAAAATTGTGTGCTATTTTACTTTCTTAACTAGAATTCAGCAAGTTTCTCAATATATTCTATTTTTCTTTTGTGTTGCTCAATAATGTTTTAAAAATTTCAAATAGAAAAAAAAAATTTCAAATAGAGACCCTACACTTGCCTCTATGTTCATCCCAAACCCATTTTCTTTTTTTTTTTTAATTTATTTTTTATTGGTGTTCAATTTACTAACATACAGAATAACCCCCAGTGCCCGTCACCCATTCACTCTCACCCCCCGCCCTCCTCCCCTTCTACCACCCCTAGTTCGTTTCCCAGAGTTAGCAGTCTTTACGTTCTGTCTCCCTTTCTGATATTTCCCACACATTTCTTCTCCCTTCCCTTCTATTCCCTTTCACTATTATTTATATTCCCCAAATGAATGAGAACATATAATGTTTGTCCTTCTCCGATTGACTTACTTCACTCAGCATAATACCCTCCAGTTCCATCCACGTTGAAGCAAATGGTGGGTATTTGTCATTTCTAACAGCTGAGTAATATTCCATTGTATACATAAACCACATCTTCTTTATCCATTCATCTTTCTTTTTTTTTATTTTTTTATTTTTATTTATTTATGATAGTCACAGAGAGAGAGAGAGAGAGGCAGAGACACAGGCAGAGGGAGAAGCAGGCTCCATGCAGGGAGCCCGACGTGGGATTCGATCCCGGGTCTCCAGGATCGCGCCCTGGGCCAAAGGCAGGCGCCAAACCGCTGCGCCACCCAGGGATCCCTCCATTCATCTTTCGATGGACACCGAGGCTCCTTCCACAGTTTGGCTATCGTGGCCATTGCTGCTAGAAACATCGGGGTGCAGGTGTCCCGGCGTTTCATTGCATTTGTATCTTTGGGGTAAATCCCCAGCAGTGCAATTGCTGGGTCGTAGGGCAGGTCTATTTTTAACTCTTTGAGGAACCTCCACACAGTTTTCCAGAGTGGCTGCACCAGTTCACATTCCCACCAACAGTGCAGGAGGGTTCCCTTTTCTCCGCATCCTCTCCAACATTTGTGGTTTCCTGCCTTGTTAATTTGCCCCATTCTCACTCCAAGCCCATTTTCTCTTCTTTATTTCTTCCCTCTTCTATTTTAAGGTGTATCTTCATTATAGAATTTTTTCTCATTAATCATTTCTGGTGCATAAAAGAACAACTCAGGGATTTTATATATTTGTTTGTATGTGGCCACTATACTGAATTTTATTATTAACTCAGATACATCAGTTAATTATTAAAGGTTTTCAGCATATGTGAAAGATGTATTTGTGTCCTTTCCAATGATTATATTTTTTAGGCTTCTTGCCATGTGTAATAGCTAGAACTTTCTTTAGTCATTACTGTCTTGTCTTTAATTGAAATATCTCTAAAAATCATATCCTTGTTGTACAGTTGGTTTGACTGTGGTTTTCAAGTGAATATTTGCTGCCAATTTAAAGAATGTATCTATTTATTCATAGTTTACCCAAACTTTTTAAAATGGTTTTGAATCAGTAATGGGTGCTGTCTTATCAAATGTTTCTTCACATCTATTGAAATAAATATATGATTTTTTCTTCCTCTTTAATTTCCTGTTGTGATGTATTATATTCCTTTCCCCCCATCTTTCAAAATAGTGAGATAATGCTTTTTTTAGTATAGAGTAACTTTCTGGAAAAAAAGTTCCAAGCTTTCAAAGTATGTATCATTCTTTGAATTATTGGCTGGATTCTATTTCCAGTAGTCCAGTTAGAACATTGCATACTGAATAAAAAACAGGATTGGCTAGTCATTTTTCTCTGTGATGATTTTATAAGATTTTATTGTTAGCCATGATTTCCAATGTTTGTCCTCTCCTCCCTTAATTTATTTTTCTATGCTCTGAAACACTGTATGAAGTATCCAGCTGATTTGTTTCAGAATTCTTCAATTGTTTTTCTGTGTTAAAATTTTATATCCAGATTGTGATTATTATTCAGATGTTATTACTTTACATAATTAATATTTAATAAATTTTCAAAAAAACCACAATTATTTAGACTGAACTCTAGTTAAACAAGTGAGTTTCATCCTTTCCACCAATGTTTATTTTGAAGTTCCTGTACAAATTACAAGACATGGATTCATCTTCCAGTCAGCTGGTGTGTTCTGCTTTGATTATTTTCATGATTGGAGGGGACTTTTCAAACATGAAAGTGGAAGTCTGTTGCACAAGTAAGCAACATTGCTAGGCACAAATTCTTCTAATCCTTTTATCATAATTTTTCCCTCTCAGACTAGATTCTTTTCAAATGTCTTGTCAGAATTGCAAGAAGTTAGAAGCCAGCCTCTTTGTTCCATTAGTTTTTTTCTTCCATGTTTCTTCCCCTCCTCTCCCTTTCTCTCCTCTTCTCCTTTCTTTTCTACTTTTTCATTTTTCTTTCTTGGATGCTTCTGGGATTCTTTATCCTTGAAATTAAAAAAAAAAAATCCCTAACTAAATGCTCAGGCACAGGCTTAATTTTGCTAGTGCTTACTGAACTATTTTTAGACTAAGCTTTCTTTAGTTTCTTTATTTTTTAAAAGATTTTATTTATTTATTCATGAAAGGCACAGAGAGATTTGTGATTTTTCTCTTAAATTTAACTGAAAAACCCTACATAAATTTCAAAGAACTTTATGTTATTTTCAACAAATTCTCTAATCTAATATTTCTCCTAACTCCCTGCCATAGAGTATTAAGGATGTTGGAGAAGTTTACTTAAATCTGCCAATTGGCTGCATCTGAACTTTTTCTTTTTCAGAATAGTTTATTTAGGGCAAATGTCTTTTTTTTTTTTTTTTTTTTTTTTTTGCTATTTCATCCCCTTGTTTCTACTTCTCACTATGTGGTGTTTGGATTTTTGTGAGAATGTGGCTGTGTCCTCAGGGGCCTTGGGGAACTGGGGGCAAATAGGGTTCCATACCTATATGTGGAGACTAAACAAGCTCTACATTGGCCCCTACCCTTGCCAAATCCCTGATCTTCCCACCAGTGCCACCTGGCCTTCAAGCCTGCAATAGCATTCAATGTCACTGACCCTAAATCCTGATACTATCTCTATTGGATGATAACCCAACCCTTGGCCTCCTCCTTTTCCTAATTCCAGGACTTTGCTGGTCTTCCAGTTCCATCTCTCCCACACAGCCACTCTGCAGGAATTACAGGAACTTCTGGACCTCTGCCTGATGCACAGCAGCTGTGGGAAGCCAGACACATCACCACTGACTGCTTATCCAGGCACCTCCCTCTTCTGGTACTGCACCACCTCTTCCACCTCACTTTGGGCATGCATACAACCAAAGGAAGAGTCTTCCTTAGTATTATGCCATTCCCTCTGTCATGCTATGTTCAGGGTGGTCATGCCATGCTCTACTGTTCTCAGGTCTCCTCAAACTTATCTAAATATTTATTGCTCCTTTCTGCCAGTTTGGGTGATCCTACTTCATCGTGCATGCCTGAAACTCATCTGCCTCTGCACTTTCCTGGGGAAGAGTGGGGAGGATTTCCACATTGTTTTACTTAAGCTCTGTGCATTCTGTTGAGAGCTTTCCACTCTGTGCTTACAATTGCTGATTCTTCTAGCAGGTCTGACTTTTGGTAAAGAGTCACAAAATAACCATGAAATATATATTGGGTTCACATCCTCTGCACTGCTCATTGAAAAGGAGGAGGCTTTGCTCTCTGGATTTCTACTGTGGTATGCCATTTGGTCTGGAAGTAATCTTCACCTAGTAGATTTTCTGCCTCTCTTCATTGTAGGCAATCCTTACCCCCCTGAGACAGGGAGATGAGGAGTCTATCCCTGATGTCTCCTTTAGAGGAGGAAAATTGTGAGTCAGTCTTCCACCTTTTTTTAATCCAGACCCATATTCTCTATTTCTTGTAGAAATCTGTGTGTAGATGGAACTTCATTTCATTGTCAGTGGGCACACCTCCCTATTTTTTTTTATATTCTGCTAGTTCTTTCCATAGAATCTGAAAATACTGGCTTTAGATAATTTATTATACACACACATTGTCATACGTATATATGTATAATGAATTATCAAGCCATAGAAAAAATGTGACTAATTACAATTTCCTCTGTCAAATAAGCTCACCCTTTGTCTATAAAGATGTCATTCTCCCATACTGTCAAAAAAAGTTGCTTCTCCAGTAGTGTGCTTGTTGAGTACTCCTTTGTTTGGTTTCTCTCATGACCAATAGCTTCCTATATTTAGTGAGTGGTAGAAAAAGGCAAAGGCAAGGAGTATGGGGCAGAATCTCTTTTTAGTGCCTGACGCCTAAAACTCACACTCACGGGATCCCTGGGTGGCACAGCGGTTTGGCGCCTGCCTTTGGCCCAGGGCACGATCCTGGAGACCCGGGATCGAATCCCACATTGGGCTCCCGGTGCATGGAGCCTGCTTCTCCCTCTGCCTATGTCTTTGCCTCTCTCTCTGTGTGTGTGACTATCATAAATAAATAAAAAAATTAAAAAAAATAAAGTCCACAGTTAAAAAAAAAAACTCACACTCACAATGCGGGACCCCTCAGGGTGTGCTGGGACTGCCATGTCGGAGGGAGTGTGGCAGAGGACCCAAGAGTGTCACATTCACAGTAAGTAGCTTGGATCTGAACATTAGCCCTCCCTCTTGCTAGCCATAGGACACCGGTTAAGATGTCTAACTTCTCTAAACTTCAGGTTCCTTCTCTATAAGTTGCAAATGATAAGAACACCTTCAGTCTCCTCGTGGTAAAAGCCAAAGGGCTTGGCACACAGTAGGTGATCTATAATGGCAATTGTTATTATTACTATGGTTATAGTGATAGTAATAGAGCTAATAGTCAAACACCATGGAAACCCCTCTTGTCTTGCCAAAATGGAATTTACTGCCAAGTATGCTGAATATAATTACCTTCCAAACTGCATTCAGGGATAAGCAAGGACTTCATGAACCTAGGCCTTCTTGAGAATTAGGAAGATAATGTTTCCCAAAGAAAGCTCTCACCATCACCGGCTCAGTGGGAAGTCATTAGCTAGGGATTGGAGTGGTTCTTAAGGGGACAGTTGACCCTCAATGTGCACTGGAATAACAGGACCCATTTATGGCTGACAATTGGCTCTTAACCAAGTGGCCCGTGAAATGTATGGGCCAAGCATTCATTTTACAGTCCTTTTAAAAGAGAGCTCCAAATGTTGCTAGATATCTTAAAGTCTAAATTGTTGCATGTGGAGGGGACCACCCATGCATGCTTAGGTTTTTCCCTTTTAGAGGCAGGAGCACATTCCAAAAGCTGTGCTTGCTATGTCTTGCCAGCCCAGCTTTTGCAAGCTGTTAATATAAACTATTTCTTGGACACTGTGTTTCACACTCATGTGCTTTGGCTGAATTTTTTTCATTTTCCTACAAATGGAAGACCTTAAATTAAAAATCAGATATTGACTTGGTGGTGTTTTGAGCCAGACTCTGAGCCAGAGGACAGGACTTGAGCATGATGGTTATTGTGGAGAACGCTGGCAGTGCACCTGGTTGCAGAACTTGACTGTACAGTCAGTTCTAGTGGAATGGGGAAATAATCGGGGCTGATCACTATGACAACCCCAAAGCTGTGATGATTTAAGACAGTCTGCTCTTGCTTGGTGAGCTCATAAGCTAGTTTCCTAGGAGTTGTGTCGTATAAACCAGTAGCCATTATACATATCAGTCCCATCCAGTGGTCCGAACAAAATGCTGTGGAACAGTGAGAAGGCAGCTAGTCCTGGATAATAACCTTGGGAGGGTTTCCTAAAGATGGTGCTAGTGTGCCAGGCTTTGACAGATAAGTGGAATGTCTCCAAGAATAACAAAACTTTAAGAGATAGCATCACTTGAAGGAAATGAGTGTGTGTTGCAATAACAAAGCTAAGATGATGTTAGCAGAATAATACAATTGCCCACTATAATTGCTCCAACTATGTTATTATTAATAATAGACATAGGAAGGGAGTAGTTGAATTTTGAATACATATTCAAAAGGGCCTTGCTTGCTAGGAATGAAAATGAAAATCTCTCCAAAGTGCCTCCCAGAGGGTTAGAGCAGAAAGAAGTACGTGTGACTCATTGGCTTTCCAGGGCATATAGACAGTAGTTTCCAGCCAAGGAGGAAAGTCACACCTCTGTCTAGAGCTCTCCCCAGCCAAGATGAAGCATATGCAGGGGGTGCCTGGTCTGAGGGTCTCTTGCAAAACTCCCAAAGGTCCTTGCCACATTGTGTCCCAGGGATGGTGGGGAAGGCAGGGATGACTTGCCTGAACACAGTGGGTTCAGAGAATGAGTTGGAGAACTGAGGGCGAGACCTAGCTCCTAGGGTGAGACCCAGCTCCTCCACTATCATCTGACTGACCGCTACCGAGATGATGGACTTCTCTGCCTAACCTTCACTTCACACCCACTTGAACAACCATGAATGTTGCTGTTTTTAAATCGAGTGGCCTGCCCTTGGAACTGGACATTCCATCTAGATTTTAAATGTCATCCCTTCCATTCAGTTTCAATCCTCAAAAACCTGATATGTGTGACCACCCCCCGGCCCTGGGGAGGTAAAAACTGAGGGTATTTCTTTTTTTTTTTTTAAGATTTTATTTATTTATTCACGAGAGACACAGAGAGAGAGTCAAAGACATAGGTAGAGGGAGAAGTAGGCTCCCTGTGGGGGTCCTGATGCAGAACTTGGTCCCAGGACCCTGGGATCATGTCCTGAGCCACCCAGGTGCCCCAGAATGGAGGGTATTTCTGAAAACAATTTCCACAGTATTGCGAGAGACAGCACTTTACTCTCACTGTCATGCTAGGCTTCCTTTTAAAAAGCCCCCTGTGCCAACAGAAGTTAATACAGTCTTTCCTTTTCCGTGGCCCATACTGGAGAGGAAGGGCATTAACTCAAAGTTGCTCTACACAGATTTGGTAAATGGTTGTTTTGGAGGCCCCTCCTTTGGGATATTTTCTGTCCCTCCCCTTCCCTTCTTGGAAAGGGAGACTTTATGTCTTTATGTTCATCACCACCACCTGGGTGATGGTGGTGGCAGGCAGACAGCCGGCTGCCCATGGACAGCAGGAAATGCATCACTCACAAAGCAGGCAGCCCCATACACCAGCTGCTGCAGGGAAACAGGAAGTGCAGGATTTGAGTGGTTCCAAACTAATCTCTAGCTTTCTCCTGACGTTGAAGAGATGTAACCATACACATCTCTTAACCATAGCACAGTCACATAAGCTGTGATCACTTCCTGTAAAGTACCACATTCCGGGGAGAGGATTGAGAATTATCAAGCCACATCTACGTGCCCTGGCCTGCACCCACAGCTTTGTATGAGTTGTCTTACATAATCTGCACAGTATCATGAAGAAGTGTTATTATGGCCATTTCATGGATGAGGTAACTGGACCCCAAAGATGAAGTGACGTGATCCAACTAGTAATTGGTAGAGCCCAAGGTGGGGGTTATGCTGCTTCTCTGAAGGATGACCAGTCTCCTGTGCAGAGGCAGTGCTGCACATGCACAGGTTTTGAAGCCCTCTCAGTCTCCCCTGCACGTGTCATCCTGGGTGAACAGGCACTTCAGCCTCACTTGTTCAAGGTTGAATTAACAGTTTTCTCTTCAGTTTTGCATCTCTTATTATTAGGTGTATCTTTAACCAAATGCCTGGGTAGCAGCTAAGCTCCAGCTTCTAGAGCCAGACCATATGGGTTGGAATTTTGGATCAAACCATGGATCATCAGTTAGTGGGTGAGCTTGGGAAAGTTACTTAATCTCTCTGTGTTTTAGTTTCCTCATTTGTAAAATTGAAATAAGCATCCTATCTACTTATAGGCTGAGGGAGGCTTGAATGACTCCACAGGTATGAAGCAGCAGGCACATATGCTATGTAAATGTTCTGTGCCTTGGCCACTATAGTCCCAAGGCAGCCTTGTCAGTTATTGTTGAATGCCCCTTGTTCCTCTCTCTGGATCTCTCTGGGGCTGGCCAACTTTACTCATACATGGGTTTTGAAGCCATCTCTTTCTTCCTAGCCTGTTGCTGTTACCTTCACTGTGTCCGTCCACTTCCTCCCCTTTGTGACCGGTAACTTGCCTCCCTATTTATCACCTGCTATCCTGTCTTTCTACAAGCAAATCTAACTGTGACATCTGCTTAAAAAACTAGTTTGTCTCCACATTGCCCAAGGGATCACTCCCTAACCCCTTAGTCTGGAATTTTCATTGCTTCCTAGTTTGGCTTGTTCACAGGTATGTTTGTCTCTCTTCTTGCTTGTACTGTCATCTCTTGGCCTCCATCTGTTCCACTTTCTCTAAAGACACATGCGATTTCATACTTCTCCCCTTGTCTGCTCTGTTCCCTCTCTCAGATGTCATTCTCTTTCTTTTCTTGGCAAACTCATACTCCTTTGCTTTTGTCCTTTAAGAGCCATTGTGAGCTCTTCTGGGAGCCTCAGGATGTATACTCTGGCTCCTGCCCACCCCGGAAGAACTTCCAGTGAAGCAGTCTCAACCTTCCCCTCAAAGCTTCCTGCTCCATTCCCCACCATTTTATGAGTTTCTTACGTATTTCTGTATCCCTAGCATCTCGCGGACATCCTCACCCGGGGAAAGTACTTGGTGTTTGTTAATTAAAAGCTTATATAACATTTGGGGCTGGGAAGGAGAATAAGGCCCCTAACCTTTTAGTTTTTGAAAAGGACACAAGTAAAGAATGCATCAAGGTCAGTATATGTATGGCTTTGGATCCCACAAATGTTTCAAAAATAGGTCCTAAAAGTTTTTCTAAGATGGGTTGGTTCTAATGACACTTTCCTTTCAACCCTATTTGCTTTCAAAGCCCAGGTGTGCATGCTTATAGGGAAATTGATTCAGTGAGCTTTGAGGTTTTTTTAAAAATAATGAATCCTATCTTTGTGGGAGCCCGTCAGAAATCCAGGATGCCTGGATTAAACCTTCCAAAGAACAGGAAGTCTCTATTTAAAAAAAATGCAAACAAAGACAAATAAATGGGCTTAAGCCCTAAGGATTTTAACATGACTGAAAATCCAGGCCCAGGAGATTCTGTGGTTTCTGGGAGAGAGAGTCCTTTTCCACCTGCCTCCGCTAACACAGACTACTGGAACGTAAGTGAATTTGGTTTGGATTTGCCTTCTGCTTCATTAAAAAAAAAAAAAAAAAAAGGCATCTTAAAATAAGTGGGTCAGGATAAAGATGATCTCAGCTTCACTTTTGGATATGTGATTATTTGGGTTAAAATTGGAGAACTTCAGATTACAGCTCTGTTCTTTTGCAAATGATAAACCTGGAGTCCAGGGGAGTCCAATAAGTTGTCTGAGGGCCCCCTTCTCACAATCCTCCTTTTCACACCCTCTCTGTCTCCACCTGCTTTCCAGAAGCCCCCAGCCCCCTGGTGTCTGATTGGGGACTGAACTTGGGTTCTTTGCTCTTCAGCCAGAGTTTTCTCTAGAGCTTGGAAGAATAATTTCCTCTGTTTTCTCTGGAGCCCTCACCCACTTGCCTTCCTGTCCTGGCTGCCCCATCTGTGGCCACATTTCATGTCACTCCATAAGAAGCACTGTCAGATGCTCTTTAAGAGAAGGGGTCTTGGGAAAGAGCCTGGTAGCCTTTGAAGGGCCTCTAGCAAGGAGCTGGGCCCAGAGCTGTGGGCTATGCAACCATGGCAGCCAGGGCAGGTCATAAGAAAGAACCTGTGGCTGAGGGGGACAGGCCTGGCAGCTGATTTTTTTTTCCAGCACTATCTCTGTGTTAAGGGAACCACTTCCCAGGCTGCAGCATTGAGCAAGAATAATCCAATTCAGCAAATATTCATCAATGACCACTGTGTGCTGGGTACTGCATAAATTCTGGGAAAAAGATAGGGTGTGATTCCCGCATTTGTCAAGCTCCAAGCATGGTGGCGGGGGGGGGGGGGGGGGGGAGGGGGTTACAGATGAGCAAACAATGCACCACTATATAAAATGATAGGTCTCCTGCTTGCAGGATGAACACGGTACAGCAGGGATGAAAGGGAGGAAGGGAAGATTTAGAGAGATGAGGGCTGAGAAGGCTGGAGGCACCCATAGGCCTGAGGAGAGAGGTGTAAGAAGGCAGCTGAGAGAGGGAGTAGGAGCCGAGGTAAGAAGCACGGGTCAGTGTGGAAAAGGGAAGGGGTGGGCGCCCTGGGCTGGGACATGCCATCCATGGAGGGCGGGGGTGGGGGGGGGTTGTGATAATGTAAAAAGGGACCTGGCAGAGAAGAGCCTGGAACACTCAGGAACTTTCCCTCTAAGTGGAAACCACACAGTACCAAAAAGAAAGCACCGCCCTCATTGCCTGTGACCTCGGTCCTAAGTCTTCAGGGTAAGAGCGTGTAGCATTCGATTCCTGGAATCAATTAACAAAGAGCAGTAGCTCCTTTGCTTTTGTGGCAGGCTAACAATACCTGGTCATAGTGTTGTTTGTTTTAACTTGTACTAGGCTATTTCAACCAGGGGATTGATGGTAAAGAGCCTGGAACCTGAGGGACAGGCCAGCCCTGGATGTGCTTTCAATAGGCCCCCTGGGGGAGAATCTCTTGACCTCTTCCCCTGTTTGAATCCTTCAGTGTGTCTCCAGCCAGTCCCTCTATTTGGTGTAAGCTTTACCCAGGGGTCTTCCTTCACTTCCCACTCCCCAAGAGGGCAATATGGGGCAGCTTTCTGTCAACACCTGATTCATCCTGCATTTCTAGAAAAGAAGGAGGTACCACGAGGGGCTTCAGGAATGTAGACACAGAGGAGAGCCCTAGACAGAGGGCAAGGGGATATGATGGCTGGCCCACCCCGAGGCCATAGTGTGTCCCTTCTCTGCAAGCTGCTGTGTGCATGGCCAGCTGACAGAGCTCCTAGCAGAAGCTGCTCTGGGACTGTGGACAGCGCTTGAGCTCCCTCGGTTTCAACTCCCTCACATGATAAGTAGGAAAACTGAGGCCTGAGGAGATCCAGAGTCAATGCGTTTAGGTAACCTAAATGTTTGGGGGAAAGGGGTAGTGAAGTTGGGGGGATGGGGACCAGGTGAGACAAAGACATCCCATTTCCCAGAACAGACTCTTAACTAAGAAGGTCACAAGAGACTAATGGGTAGACCAAGGAAATGAGAAATTGAGATGCTAGCCTCCTCTGACTATGTATTAGTCCATGTAGGCATGAGGCAGGGAAGAAAGTCCTCTGGGCTTTGAAAGTGCTCTATGGCTTGGGCAGAATGTTATCTGCTACTCACTTGCCTCCCCCTATTTCATTCCAACATACCTGTTGGAGCTCAATTTAAGTGATACTCTATAGGAAGTCTTCTGGAATGTCCTACCTAAGTCAACTTACTTGATTATTGGTCTCAGTGGCACCAAGTCCCTCTCCCTCAGAGCAGTTAAAATAATTGCTATATTCACCTAAACATTTCATTAAAATTTGTCCCCCTGTCCAACTCCAAGCCCCATAAGGACTTGAATCACGTCCACTTTAGCCCACCATTGGGCCCCCAATGCCAAACATAGTTCTGGGTACCTGATATATTCAGTTAATAAATAAAATAATGAATAAATAAGCTTGCTTGAGAATGAGAGGTTGGTAAGAGATTTAATTTAAAACTGAAAGTTTGAAATAACTACTGAGAGAAACAAGAGAAGAAATATATCAAAAATAAATTTAAAAAATAAAAAAAATTACAGGTGTGAGGCACTGTCTAGAATGGAGACCATGTCTTCATGGTCTACGGTTTTGAAATTGTCTCAGTCACTCAACAGATATTTGTTGAATATCCACGATATGTCCAGCTTCGTGCTTGTTACTGAAGATAAATGGACAGATATGTATGTCTCTCATGGAATTTCCAGTCTAACCATGGCCTACGGCCCTAGTGTAAGACAAGTAGTGGGACTGATCCAGGATAGAAATTATACTGGGTAGGTTCATTAATGGAACTGTAGTTGAGAATCTTGGGAATACTGGTGATTTAAAAAAAAAAAAAAAAAAGGCTGATGATCAATCCTGAAGGTTCAGGCTGAAAAAAGAAGAAAACTAAAGCCAATTAAAAAACAAAGAGAGTGAGAGCAAGAGTAGAAGGAAGGAAGTATGGAAGTTGGTGGTGGGGGGTGCAGAGAATAAGAGGGAGAGAGAGCAAGAAAGAATATATATTATACATAACAAAAGACACAATCAAACAGTATGATTCATGAAATAAATATGACACATACATCCTTTACAAATGTAAATTGGTATAGCATTAAAAATAAAAATATTTTTAGATTGGCTAACAGAACTAGATCCAATATTATGTTGCATACAGAAGCTATACCTAAAACAAAAAGATTCTGGAGTATTAAAAACAACAGCAGCAACAACAAATGACAGGCTGAGATATATCAGGCAAGGCAAAGAAAAAGAAAGCAGGAGTCACAATCCTGATTACTGATGAAGTAAAATTCACATGGAAAATATTAAAAGAAATAACAGAATATTTTGTGTTGACCTTATAATTCACAATGAGTATTTAACAGTTATTAATATTCTTGAACACAGCAACATAGTAGCAATGTCTCTAAAACAGAAATTCCAGGATATGCAAGAGAAATAGAATCAGACAACTAATAAAATATTTTAACTTATTTTGTCACTTCAAGACAGATAAAATGGACAAAACATTTAAAAAGAGATGACCTAATCAATGGAATTAGAATTTGTTGCTTTATCATAGTCTCTGAATAGACAATATCCCAAATTTTCAAGTACATAGGAAAAATTCATGAAAATTAACCATAGCTTGGCTGTAAAAATATTTTTACATATTGCAAAGAACTGAAAAATGTATGATTGTATACAATACAAATGTATAAAATAGATTTAATTTTTTTTTCAAAATTTACACAGAAAACTCCCCGAATAATGATCCTTTGGTCCAAGGAAAATTAAAAATACACATTTAAACAGGTTTTTAATGTTGCACTCTTTATCACAGCAAAAGACAGGAAATAATCCAGTGAATAAACTATGGTACATCCACTTCTAAAATGGAATGAGAAATGTTTATATACAATGCTGAAAAATGATCTCCAGTAATTAAGTGTGCAAAATAATAAACATATACAGTATATTATTATATATTGAAGAAAGGAAAAGACAAATATGTACACAGTTGCTTACATATTTTTAACAAAAATATAAATCCCCAAAGCATAAAAAAGTTATTAGTTATCTGCTTTGGGTTGCTCAACACTGCAGTTGCGACAAGTAGAAAAAAACCAAAACAAAACAGGTAACCTATAACAGATAATATTAGAAAACTGTCAGAGAGCTATGAAGGAAAACAATAATATAAGCTAAAATTCCAGATAGGAAAAAACTTTTGAGATTAGCAGACAATCACCTCCTGATGAGAGAAATAAAAGATCTAAATAAATGAAGAAATATTTAATGTTCATGGATTGGAAGACTTGATATTATTAAGGTACCAATAGTTCCCAATTTGTAATATGGATTAATTGCAATCTTGGGGCACGTAGGTGGCTCAGTCGGTAGTGTCTGCCTTCTGCTCAGGTCATGATCTCAGAGTTCCTGGATTGACTCCTGTATGGGGAGCTCCCTGTTCAGTGGGGAGTCTGCTTCTTCCTCTGCCTCTCCCTCTGCCTCCCCCCCCGCCCTGTCTCTCCCCCTGGTTCATGTTCTCTCCCTCTGCCTCTGTCAAATAAATAAATAATTTTTTTTAAAAATTGCACTATATGTTGGCAAATTGAATTTAAATTTAAAAATAATAAAGAAAAAAATAAAATGGACATATTGCCGTCTTAAAAAAAAATTGCAATCCAAATTAAAATCCCAGCAAGCTACTTTGTAGATGTTGATAAGCTGATTCTAAAGTTTTATATGGAAAGGTAAAGTACCTGAGACAGCCAACACTATACTGAAGAAGGAGGAGGTGGAGGACAAGGGTGGAGGAAGAAGAGGGAGAGCAGGGTGGTGAGGGAGGGGGAGAGGAAAGTAGGAAGATTGACACCATCTGATTCAAGAGTTACCATAAAGACTGTCATCAAAGTAGCACAGGATTAGTGAAAGAATAGATATATTGGTCAGTAGAACAGAATAGAAAACCCAGAAATAGACCCATGCAAATATAATCAAACTTTTACCAGGGAGCAAAGGCAATCCCATGGGGGAAAGGATGGCTTTTACAACATGTGATTTGGACAATTGGATATCCATGAGCAAAATGTGAACCTAGATAAAAACATCATATCTTTCACAAATTAACTCAAAATGAATCACAGACCTAAATGTAAAATGCAAAATTATAAAATTTCTAGAATTAACATGGGAGAAAATGAGGTGACCTTTGTTTGGTGTTGAGTTTTTAGATTTGATATAAAAAGCATAATTGGTGGAGGAAAAAAATTGATTAGCTGGACTTAATTAAAATGAAAAACTCCTGTTCTGTCAAAGAAACTGTTAATAGATCAAAAAATCTACCACATCTTGGAAAAACAATTGTAAAACACATATGTTATAAAAGACTAGTATTCAAAATATAGAAATAACTTTTAAAATTCAACAATAAGAAAACAAACAACTCAAATGAGAAATGGACAAAAATACTGAATAGATGCCTTACCGAAGAAGATACATAGATGGCAGATAAACATGTGAAAATAGGTTCAACATCATTAGTCATTAGGAAGATGCAAATGAAGACATCGAGGAGTTAGCAATATTCAATATATGTGGATAGAAATTGACAACAAGATAGGGGTGAACATTATATACAAATTTATAGGCAGAACTAACACTATGGAACTAAGGAGGGCTACATTTTATGTGGCTATCCACTCTATAATGGCTATGTGAGCTGATAAAAAATGAAATTTTTCATAGTTTTCCAATCACCATGGAATTAAGCTAGAAATTATAATAGAGAGATAACTACAAATACTGCAACTGTGTGGAAGTTAGTATGCTTCTAAATAGTCTATGGATCTAAAATAAAAATCAAAATGGAAATTACAAAATGTTTTAAACTAAGTTATAAAAGGCAACTTACCAAAATTTGTGGGAAGAAGATAAACAATGCTTATAGAGAAATTTATTTTTTTTATTTTTTTAAAGATTTTATTTATTTATTCATGATAGTCACAGAGAGAGAGAGAGAGAGAGGCAGAGGGAGAAGCAGGCTCCATGCAGGGAGCCCGACGCGGGATTCGATTCCCGGTCTCCAGGATCGCGCTCTGGGCCAACGGCAGGCGCTAAACCGCTGCGCCACCCAGGGATCCCGCTTATAGAGAAATTTAAAGCAGTAAATGCTTATTTTAGAAAAGAAAAAAGGCTGAAAATCAATTATTTAACAATCTATTTCAAAAAACAAGAAAGAGTTAAGGCAAACTCTAGGAAACTCTAGGAAAAGAGAACATAAGAGCAAACATCAATGAAATTGAAAAGAAGCACACTGCAGGAAAAAAGAAACAAGAAAACGAAAAGCTATTTAAGATTAACGAAACTGATTAAACTTTGCAAAACTAACAGATCTAAAAAGAGAGAAAAACAAACAATGTGCAGAATAAAAAGGGAGCATTATTATAGATGCCTTAGAGATAATCTGAGTATTTTGATATACATAAAATTGAATCCATATTTTCACAAAGAAAATCCTAGTTTCATTAACGAATTCCTCCAGACACTGAAGGAAGAAACATCCCAATCTTGCACAGAACTCTTCCACAAGACAGAGAAGGAAGGGAACAGCAGGGAATACATCCTAACTCTTTTTATGAGGTCAGCATAATATTGATTCTGAAACTAGACAAGGACATTCTTAAGAAAACCTCAGACTGATCACTCTCATTAAATTAGCAAGTAAAAAAATCCAACAATATGTAAAAATTGTAATACCCTATGACTAAGTGAGCTATTTTGAGTATATAAGCTTAGTTTCTCATTATAAAATCGATCAAGAGTAATCAATCAAGTAATCACTCTAACAGAAAAAGTAGAAAATTATATGATCACCTTGATAGTTGCAGAAAAGGCATTTGTCAAAATTTAATGTCAGTTAGTGATAAAAGTCCCTAGCAAGTCAGAGATCTTTGAAAATTTACTTAATATGATAATGCATCTAAAAATCCCCAGTCTGGGTGGCTCAGCAGTTTAGCGCCACCTTCAGCCCAAGGTGTGGTCCTGGAGACGTGGGATCCAGTCCCACATCAGGCTCCCGGCATGGAGCCTGCTTCTCCCTCTGCCTGTGTCTCTGCCTCTCTCTCTCTCTCTCTCTCTCTCATAAATAAAAATATTTTTTAAAAATTAAAATAAAATAAAAATCCCCAGGTGATATACTCAGAAAAATATTAGAAAACTTAGTCCCACATTAGGAATAAGAGAGAGGTACCTGCTACACCACTCTTATTCTGCATTGTCCTGGAGGCAGTGCAATGAAACAAGAAAAAGAAATAAAAATTATAAGCATAGGAAAAGAAGAAACAAAGCTTTTATTATTTGCAGACAATATGATGCTGTTTACCTAGAAAATTCAAGAGAATTTGGAGAGAAACTATTAGCATTAGTAAATGAATTTAGTAAGATCCTTGGAGATAAGGTTAGTTTACAAAAATGAACTCTTTGTACTTTGATCACAAAATAGTACCAAATTAAGACAGAACATAAAGACTCCTAACTCTGGGAAACGAACTAGGGGTGGTGGGAGGGGAGGAGGGCGGGGGGGGGGGGGGGGGTGAACGGGCACTGAGGGGGACACTTGACGGGATGAGCACTGGGTGTTATTCTGTATGTTGGTAAATTGAACACCAATAAAAAATTAATTTATTAAAAAAATAGTACCAAATTAAATTTAGAAAATTCACATCAAAAAAAATAAAAACAAATCTAATGAAGACTGCATAGGACTTCTACACTAAAACTAAAAATGTTATTTTTAAAAAAGATTTTATTTGTTTCTTCATGAGAGACACACAGAGAGAGTCAGAGACATAGGCAGAGGGAGAAACAGGCTCCTCGCAGGGAGCCCGATGCGGTACTCGATCCCAGGACCCCAGGATCATGCCCTGAGCCAAAGGCAGACGCTCAACCACTGAGCCACCCAGGCATCCCAAAACTAAAAATGTTCTAAAGAAACTAAAGAAGATTTAAATGAATGAACTATATATTCTGTATCATTGAAGTACTATTGACAAGATGTCTCAATTTCCCCCAAATTCATATGTCTAATATGTCTATTCAATGAGATCCCAATCAAAATCACAGAAGGGTTTTTTTTTTTTAAAGGGGTGAGGGTAAACTGACAAGCTGATCCTAAAATTCACACAGAAATGCAAAAATTCTGGAATACTCACAATCTTGAAAAGGAGAAGTGAAGTGGGAGAACTTTACTATCAAAGATCACATGAGATATAAATTTGTTATTGGGTCAAAGGTCGACAAACTGAAGAGTTGAATGGAACAGAGAGTCCAAATCCAGCTCATGTATATTTATAACAGGTGATAGTACAGTTCCTTGGAGGAAACAATACCCTTTCCAGGAAAAGGTGCTGGGTCCATAGGATGTCTGTGGGTAAAAATTAGTGGCAACAGGTCACTCCTTTTACCAAACACAAAATAAATTCCAGATGGATTTGGGATCTAAATAAAATATAAAACAATAAAGTTACAGGAAAATATAATGATATGTCTTCAAGAAACTGGTGTAAAGAAAACTTTTTTTTTAAAAAAGGACACAAATACCATCCTACAAAAGATAGCAAGTGATACATCAATTTGTATTAAAGTTTAAGACATTGTGTTCATTAAGGGAAAACTTTAGGAGGTCTTAGCAACACATAATATATACAGCTGACAAAGGGTTTGTATCCAAAATATGTTTTTAAAAAACTTTATAAATTAGTAACAACATACATTTTTTACTATAATTTTCTAATATTAGCACTTACAAGTCCATTTAGCTTACAAATTGATTCTTTTCATTGGACCCCAGTTGCACAGGATTGGATAATATCTGGTTCATAGCAGTGTCATAATTGATTAATACATGATTTTCATTTAGGCAGTCAGTTCTTCAATTATTTTGTTATGTAATACACCTAGGAATTAACCCCACTTTAGAAAGAGCAAGAACTTTGAATTTAACCTATGTCTAGCCCTATTTTATTCCCTTTTCATGTCTCCCTGCTTCCTCCAAAGCAAGTTCACGATCGCCCTGGAAATTATATTCTTCTTGTCTCACTTACTATTTACTTGGTTCTGTTACATCAAGATATCTTCCAAAACATGTGAGTAAATTTTTGTTTTAATTAATTTTAACTTTATAAGAATTCTGTAAACAATTTTGGCAGTCACTTTTTCATTTAATATTATATTCTTAAGATCGTATATAATACTCCATTCTGTGAATATGACACATTGTGTTCATCCTTTTTTCTACTTATGGACATTGGGTTGGTTCCAGTTGCTACTATAAATATTCTTGTATGTGTTTCCTCATAGTATCTACATAAGAATTCATCTTCCATATACGCCTAGAGGTTTAGTTACTGGATCACAGTGCATGTAAATAGTCAACCGTATATTCATTTTGCATCCCACAATTGTCTCTTTTTCATAGAGTTTTTCCAAATTATTTAACTCACCATGTTTACCAATTCTAACATACACTTTTCCCTCATATTTTACTTTAAAAAAAAAGGAATAGTCTTCAAATATATTGTGGCTTGGTTGTTGGTATTTTGGTCTTTCTAAATGAGACATAAGATAGTGACTTGCCCTAAAATCAATAGTGTTTTAGATTTGATAAATATGATCATTTTCACAAAAACAAGCTTTTTCACACATCATACTTCATCACTTCCACACTCTAGTCATTTACATAATGCTAAATCCTATAATTAACACCACGAGTGCAACTGGCACAGATAAGCATGGGGAAAAGGCAACTGACTCTTGGAAAGCTCACACAGAGCTGGTGTCAGGAGCAGAGACCCAAGCAGGGGAGAGGGGCACTGCCAGGCAGTACTTAGCTCCTAGGAGCACTGGTCAGGTGCACTTTGGGGAGAAGGCAGAGAACATCCCTCACACATTGGTGAATGGAGATTCCTGGAGAGAGCTTGTAAGGTAACCCTTCGGGACGGCTTTCCCCAGTGCAACGCTGTGAACCATCCCTTTCTGCAAGTCAGCCTGATAAATTACAAGCGCAGCTGGTGCGGCAGGCAGCTCAGCCCCTGGCAGCTCTCCTTGCAAAGGGGAGGGTGGCTCTCCCTGACCTGTTTCAGTTGAGTTTGGACCATTAATAAATCCTCTCCTCAGCAAGACACTTTCACTTCCCATGTCATTCCTTCAGAAACCGGGAAGAGATTTTTTCAAAAAAAAAAAGAAAAAAGAAAGAAAGAAACCGGGAAGAGTGATAACGTTGAAGAGAGGGATATTACTGGATCTTCAGCAAAACCTTATTTTTCTTCTTTGAAAACAAGACATTCAGATGAGTTTTTGTTATTTGCAGTAGCTCCATGTTCTCAAATATTCCCAAATGCCAGGGCGATGGGAGTATGCGAGAAGGACCCAAGGGCTTCCCTGAGGCTTCCAGTTCCAGGTTTCCATGCTTCTGTGATGAGCATTTCAAATTTCCAATATGAAGATTTAAACTTGTTTGGTAGTTTCCAAATCAGGAAGGCAATATCATGCTTCCAAAGGTATGCCCAGGAGGGAGAGAGGCATCATTCCTTTCTTGGCTTGCTCCCACTTACACATCAGAGCTGGGTGTCCTCACTTAATGCCATCCCCAGAGCATTGTTGCAGAATTAATTGTGTTCTTTCTGGTTTTGCATGGTGTCCACATGCGTTAAGCACCCAATAAATGTCACCATCATTACTTTTCTTCATTGTCTAAAGACAGCAGTGAGGTGGGGGGCATTAGTCTGTCATGCTCCAAAAAATTTTTAAAAATTGAAAAAATTTTTTAAAAATTTGCTCGTCACAGTGATTGGGAACAAAACAAGAAAGTCTGGTATACTGCCAACACTTCCCTGCAGTTTTCAATTTCTCTTTTCTAGGAATAGAAGCAGAAAGAAGAGGGAAAATGTTATTTGGCAGATAACCTTCCCTCCTCCAGTTTTGTTTTATTATTATTTTCTTTGAGGCATCACATCAAAAAAATGGAGAAAATTATTTTATGAAACTTCTTAGCTCAAAAAATTAAAACCACATTTCTCTGTCTGTGGCCTCTGACTTCTCAGAGCAGATGGCTCTGGCACAGCTCCCTGCCTGCACACCAGGATCCGTGCGCCCTCCTCCTTGCATTGATCATTGTGACACACCAGCAGCGCAGAGAGCCCAGGCAGAGCAGAGAAGCCCGGCGCTCCTGTGTACGCATAGACTCATTCAAGCTGGAATAAAATATTACAATCACAGTGGCTCTTTCCAAATATGTGTTCTGCAAATTGCTTTAAATTAGGGGATTTAAGAACAGACATTTGAATGAATTATAAGAATCAATTAAGTTGTAATCACTGAGTAGTTTAAAATACAGTTGCTCATATATTGTATGATTTGACCCTTATAGTGACAATATAAGGGCCATTAGTATAATGTCTTGCTTAACAAATGAAGGATGATTTGTCCAAAAATGCAGATCAATAAGGTGCAGAGCTGGAGCTTGAAACAATGGTTTCCCAGTGTCTGGGCTTCCAAAAGCCTGAGACTTGTACTAGAAGGGATCTCAGTTATAGCACTCACTTCCAACTCTCACGACTTTTTTCTCAAAACTGTTTTAAAAAAATTAGTTATTCTGTATGAAACTGCGAAGGAAAAGGGAAGGGGAGGGAAGGGAAGGGAAGGGGAGGGAAGGGAAGGGGAAAAAAGAATACCACCACGGCACATGATATCTCCACAAAAGGAACATTTGTGTATTCCTCCAAACCATGAGAAAGAATCCAGCTCTTTATCATAAATGATCTGGGAGAGATAGCACAGGCTTTAGAAAGCACATCACACAGAAAACCTTCCCTAAAATCCTCTTTAGACAGCTCTTCTCCCTGAGGATTTAAATTTGACCACTGCCAAACAAGTCCCATCTGTCTTCCTGTAGAGTCCTGTGTCTGCCATCTTGCCCTCCCCTTTTTGTCACGCAGCGGGCTCATGCACACTGACCTCCTCAGAAGCCTGGGATCCTCACCTATTATGACTCTCCAGCTTGGAATTGGAGGGAACAAAATGCTCCATCACCTTACATGGGGGCGCTCACTGCTCCCTTACAAAGGGAGAATAAATATGAAGGGCTTCCTGAAAGAAGGGGTATAATTGGTCTTAGGGAAAAAAAAATGGAATTGCAAGCAGAAACGAGGAAAGGAGCTAAGGCACCAGAAGAGCTCAGGGCTGCCAGGAAGTCTTTCAATCCCTACCAGAGGTAAGTGAGACAAGATGTGGGCAAAGTGAGGCTGAGATGAGGCACGCAGAGGGGCTGACTCTGGCCGTGGCCTGGAGGAAATTTTCATGTAGGGAGATGCATGAGAGAAGACAAGAAAGGGAGGTTCCCTCCATCACCTACTTCTAGATCTTGTATTTAATCAGTGGAGGGAGGTAAGTCATGTTTGGTAAATGCATTTGAATTTTAAAGAACGTGGTATCAGATAATAGGTCTGCTCAGCATCTTGGAGTGCCCATGGAAGTTTGGGGGGGCCGTGTGGAGGATTCTGGCAGTGGGGAAGCTCGGTAACACCCCGTGTTCCAATGCCAAGTCAAGGGCCCACCCCAATGTACCACGGCTGTCTCTCACATTAGCTGGGTCATTCTAACATCTCCATTGTTGATGACATGAAAAACTCTAGGAGGTAAGCCACATACTTGTGGGTTTTTAACATTTTGATAGTTTGGCTGTTGTACAGACTTTTATTAAACCCAGATTCACATGTGCACACACACATACACACATATACACATAAATAGCTCTGAAAAGAATTTTTCTGAGCATTGAAAGATATTTTGGTCTGGCACCTCCTGTCACTTAGTATCCTGCTTGAGGGACAGGGAGAAAGGGAAGTGATTAGACTCCCCTGAACTCTCACTGACCATAGTAACTCAGTGGTAATGGAACTCGTGTGCCTGGGGGTGGTATCTCTGCCTGGAATCACTCTGGTCACACAATCTTGAAGACTTTGAAGATCACACAATTACAAGGAGAATCCCTGGTACTTTCTGTGGCTGCCATTAGAATTCTGTAGGCTTACCACTTCTTGGTGTGATGAGTTAGGGGTGGTGAGGCTGTAGGATAGCAGGACTCTGCAATTTGCCAGATTTGGAACACAGTCTACGGTAAGACTCAATACATGCCCTGTGAGGTGACCGCGGAGTGAATCTTGCTGAATGAGTGAATGGACTACTATGGGGGACCCAGGTTCTGTTATGGTTTCTGCACTGTGGTGTCAGTTGTGGCTGCAGTGTCACCGTTCCCCAAGGTGGGGCACAACCATTTCACAGTGTCTACAAGGTGAGCTCAGCCCATGGTCCTTGCTGGAGGCTAGAGATGAGCTTCAGTCCAGCAGAGATGGTGCTTCTGCTCTGACAAATGCTACAGCAGCACTTCCTGGGCAGGGGCAGGGAGGCACAGGCAGGATAAACTGCAGGGAGAACCCAGCCGGGGAAACTTGATGGAGACCTTCTGCCCAAATCCACAGCTTGCTAGGCAGGGCTACATGTAAGAGTATGTTTTCAAGTAAATGGAGGTGTTTGACCATAACACCAGGACCTTACTGTGCATTCAGGGTCTAGCAACAGCTACTCCAGGACAGCTGCAACTCCTCTGCCATCTGTGTTTTTCTGAATCTGTGATCAAATAAGTCTCTTGGATGTGTTAAGAAATAGCATGTATTATATGCCTTTTAAATAATTAGTAATGAATCTTATGTTAGAAATATCCACCTCCAGGGGCACCTGGGTAGTATAGTTGGTTAAGCATCTGATTCTTGGTTTTAGTTCAGGTCCTGGTCTCAAAGTCCTGATCTCCATGTCATGAGATCGAGTCCATCGTTGGGCTCTCTGCTCAGTGCAGAGTCTACTTGAGTTTTTCTCTCCCTCTCCCTCTGCTCCTGCCCCCTGCATTCTCTTTCTCAAAAAAAATAAATCTTTAAAAAAAAATGAAATATCTACCTCCATTAAATAAAAGGCCCAGCTGACAACACCTAAAACCACTTCTAGTATAACTTGATACTGATTAAAACTTGGTAGAAGTATAAATCTTTGGACAAAATTCAGATCTGCCAAGTTTGACCTAGGAAAGTTGACTTCATTGAGACCATAGCCATGATGAAAATCCAAAGTGGGTACTGCCCTGACAGGGAGTGCCCATGAATGAGCAGGAGGATGCAATTACAGCCTGTCCTCCCTCTCTTCTGGCAGAGGCTCGAATTCATTGGTTTCAGTCCCCCACAGGATGATCTCCTTGTGGAAAATGAGGCAATACAACACCCTAAGAGAGGGCAAGGGCTGAGGCATGGGAGCCTGGGCATGTGCTGGGGGATCAGACCGAGCAGGGTGCAGCCGGGGCAGGGTGTGTGAGGTGTATTGGTTGGTATGGTATGCAAAGTGGGAGGTATGCAAGTGGGAGGCAGGTGGCACCTGTAGAGGAAGGCAAGGGGAGGGAGCCCTGGCAGGGTAGTGACCAGAAGAGCAGAGTCTCAGGCCGAGGACACACAGGCTATTTGACATAATGGTCATTTGAACATAAGCATTTTAACCACAATTAAACAGGATGAATTAGGAAAATGTGATTCACCCACCAATTTTTGTCCCTAAACAATCTTAAAACTTCTGGCCTCTGCTTTTGGGCATTTGTGAAGTTGTGAGAGAATATATATCACAAATACACATATTGCAAATATAAAATATATATCATAATGTAATATGGTGTAAAAAGGTATTTAATTTAGTTTTACTTTCCTTTTTTAAAAGATATTATTAATTTATTGATGAGAGACACACACACACAGAGATCTAAAGGCACCAAACCGCTGAGCTACCCAGGGATCCCCTAGTTTTACTTTCCTTTTAGTTTTCCTTGGTCATTAGTGAAAGCAATAAGTTCATACTTATTATTCATATGTTTATTGGCCAGAAATGACTCTTCTTTTGTGAAGAATCTGTTCGATGGCTTTTCCCCACTTTTCTTTCTTTATTTTTATTTTTATTTTTTTCTCATTTTTAGGACCATGGTTTATTTCTTCTTTTTATAGATATGAATGAGTTCCTTCTATAATTTCCATACTAATCAGTTGCATATATTACAGACATTGTCTCCTTGTTTACAACATGATTTTTCTTAGGGTGTTGGTGACTTATGATTTTAATGTATCAGATTTCAATTATGTCTTGTATATATAGTCTGTTTTGCTCTAGTTTAAAGTTTTCTTCTCTACTCCAATGTAAAATTATACAACTACATATTCTACTAAAAAGTCTCATATTTCTTTTTAGACATTTAAACCACGAATGAGTCTGGAATATATTTTTATATAAGTGTGAGGTCAGAATGCAATTTTATTTTTGTACACTTGAATAACCATCTTTTAATTTAAATTCAATTAATTCATATATAGTATATTAATAGCTTCAGAGGTAAAGTTCAATGATTCATCAGTTACATATAACACTCAATGCTCATTACATCAAGTACCCTCCTTAATGCCCATCACCCAGTTACCCCATCCCCCCACTCATGTCACCTCCAGCAGCCCTTTTTTTCCCTAGAGTTAAGAGTCTCCCTGTTTGATTATTTTTTACTTTATTTTTCCTTCCCTTCCCCTATGATCCTCTGTTTTATTTCTTAACTTCTACATGTGAGTGAAACCTATGATAATTGTCTTTTTCTGACTGACTTATTTCACTCAGCATAATACCCTATAGTTCCAACCACGTTGTTGCAAATGGTAAAATTTCATTTTTGATAGCTGATTAATATTCCATTGTCTATCTATAACACATCTTTATTCATTCATCTGTCGATGGACATCTGGGCTTTTTCCATATTTTGGCTGTTGTGGACATTGCTGTTATAAATATTGGAATATAGATGTCTCTTGGATTCAGTATGTTTGTATCCTATGGGTAAATACCTAGTAGTGCAACAAAATACTAGAGGAGAACACAGGCAGCAGCAACCTCTTTGACCTTAGGCACAGCAACTTTTTTCTAGACACATCTTCAGGCAAAGGAAACAAAGGCAAAAGTGAACTATTGGGACTTCATCAAGATAAAAAGCTTTTGCACAACAATGGATGATTACTTTCATACTCCTTTCTTACCCCCATTAATCTGGTGTACTACATCTCTCACATACCAGAGCTCTTGATGTGCACACATTTCCCTCTGAGTTCTTTTTTTTTCTCTTTGGTAATATATTTTGTGGCAGTACCACACTCTTTTAGTTATTATGAGATTGGTATTGGATTAGATGTTTCTTCTCTCTGATCTTCTTTCAAAGTTCCTGGTTATTCTTGGAAGTTTTATTCTTCCATGCAAATTTTACCATCTATTGGCTGAGTTTTAAGAAAAACTCTGTTGGGATTTGGATCGGAGTTACATTGAATCTTTAGATGAGTTTTATCACAGTTAACAAAGACTTATTTCATTTCTGTGATCACAATATATTTCTCCATTCACTCAGGAAGTCTTTACCATCTTACCATACCATTTGGAATCTTCCTGTAGAAGCCTACACACTCCTTGTTGGAATTATCAGGTTCTGACACTCCCATATACTACTTTAAATGGCACTGTCTTTTCAATTACACTTTCTATTATTTTTGGTGGTTAAGAGATATTTAAAACTGAAATACAAAACAAAAAATGAAATATATGAATAGATGATTTTTGTGCATCATTTCTAATAATCTATCTATGCGTTCTTTTGATTTTTCCATGTAAAGGATCCCATCATTGGGAATTAATGACTAGTTTATTTCCTCCTTCCTAATCTGTCTGCACTTAATTTATTATTCTTCTGCCCTTATTGCATTATTGTGGAAACCAAATATAATGTCTAGCAGAAGTAGGAATAATGGGAAGACTTCTAGTGTTTCCTCATTTGGTGTGGCATGTGCTATAGTATTTTTATAGATAGTCTTTATTAGCTTATAAAAGTGACCATACATTCCTAGTTTACTGAAAGTTTATAGTCATGAATGTATATTGAATGTTATTGTAAAAGTTTGTCTCAATATATTGAAATGGTTATATAATTTTTAATCCATTAATATGGTAAAATAGGTGTTTTATTTCCAAAGGCATTAAGCCAGGTTTATCTTGATTGATTGTCTTTTTATAAGGTTTGATTCAGTTTGCCAATATTTTATTTAATGTTCTTTAATCTATTTTAATGAGTAAAGTGATGTTATAACCTCCCTTCCTCAACATGTCAGGGTAGTTTTGGGTGTCACGGTTATGGTAGCCTTATAAAACGAGAGGAGAAATGTTCCTTCTTTCTGTTTGTTGGCATGGTGATAAAAGATTGACATGAATGATGTGTACCTGAAAAGTTTGGTAGAACTTATTGGTAAAATGATTTAAGTCCAAAAAAAATTATTTAAGTCCATTTTTTTTTTACTTCTTCAGCGGATATGTAAGCATTGCTTCAATATTTTTATCCCTTATTTCTTCTCTCAGTTTTGGTAAGTTGTTTTTTTACTTTTTTCCCCCAACTTTTCCCCTTTTTTAAGGTTGTTGGCATCATGTTATATTTTAATACTCTGTTTAAAATGATTTATTTCTTCTTTTACATTCAAGATATTCTTTGTTTGAGTTTCACTTTTCCCCCCTTAATCTCATCAGAGATGTTTACTTTTTAGTTTTTTGTTAGTTTTGTTTTACCCATGAAACAAATCTGGGTGATATTCATCTTCTCTATACTCCTTTTCTTTTCTTTTTAAAATACTTTATTTATTCACGAGAGACACAGAGAGAGAGGCAGAGACACAGACAGAGGGAGAAGCAGGCTCCCTGTGGGGAGCCTGGTGCGGAATTTGATCCCAGGACCCCAGAATCACAACCTGAGCCAAAGGCAGATGCTCAACCACTGAGCCACCCAGGTGCCCCTCTATACTCCTTTTCTTTAGGATACTTTTATCATTCTTTCCCAAATCTTGTAATTCTTAGCCTTTAATTTTTACCAATTCTCCTTTTCTTTTGTAAGTGCTGGAGAGTATACATTTTCCGCATAGCACCACTCTTATTACATATTTAAGTGTTGACAGTGTATTTATTATTGTATAGTTCTAAGAATTTTAAACTCCCATTATAATTTATTATTTAAACCCTAAGTTATTAGGTTTTTTTCAATTTCCAAATATACAAGGTTTTAAATTTAGATATTTGTTGTTAGCTTCAACTTAATTATTAAAATGAACAAACAGAAGCTCTGTAATACTGATGCCATAAACTTTATTGAGACTTGCCTTGTGACCTAGTGCCAATCAAATTTTGTAATGTTCATCGTGTGCTTGAGAGTAGTCTATATTCTCTATGTGTTGGATATAAATTTAATTAAATTGTTTACATTTTTAATATACTTGCTAATTTTTGTCTTCCTGATGTGTCTATAATCAAGTGAAGTATTTTGAAGTTCCTAATGCATTGATGGATTTTCAGATCTCCCTGGAATTCTACCAAATTGGCTTTGCATATTTAGGAGAGTATTTCCATTAAGTGTACACATGTCTAAAATTCTTGTGTCACCTTGCCTCTTGAATTACTCTATAGTGACTCTCTTGATGCCTAATATTTTTATTATTATTATTACTTACAGCCCCCCCCTTTTTTTTGCACCAGCTTTGTTTTGGTTAGAATTTCCCTGATATATCTTTTACTTTCCAATATATGGAGTCCAGAAAATGAATGTCTAATCCAGAGAGTAAAGATTTTCTTAGGCACTCTTGAGGATAGAATTTAAAATAAAGAACTGGCTACAAATGTGGTAAAGAGAGTAGCAAAAGGAGAAGCGAAGTTAACCCAGATAGTTGAAAACGGCATGAGGCCACTTCCAATCATAAATCAGGAGAAGCAAATGGAAAATGGACTTTCCCAGAGCCCCCACTGGCTGGCTGGCCTCACTGCTGTGGGAACCCAGTGGGTCAGGAAGCAGGCGTCTGCACTCCTTGGCTCCTGAGGCAGCTGTCACTGCGGCCCCATTGTTTTTGCCACTTCCCTTTTATAGAGTTTTATTGCATCCCTATGTGTTCCTTAAAACTACACTTTGTATTTAGAGAGTTTTTTTAACTTTATAAAAATGGTATGGTGCTGTATATAATCTCCTGGGCTTATTTTCACATTTAATTGTCTATAGCTCAGGTTTATTCATTTTGTGGCACGCCCTCTTGAGTTAGTTTACATTTCATTGTGTAAACACACCAGAATTTACTCATGTACTCTCCTGTTGATAAGCATTTGGATTGTTTTCAGAATTTCTGTGAATAGTGCTGCTGTGACCTCCTTGTAAGAAAGTTTTGCTTAAAGATATATAAATAAGTGAAATCGTGGGTCAAAAGGTTGATGAATATTTAACTTTACTCGTTATTTTAAAAAGAACTTTTTACAAAGTGGTTTCACCAATTGACATGCCATCATGATTCCATAGATTGATAGGTAGGTAGGTATATAGGATAAGACAGATGATATTGGCAAGTGCTCTAAATATTATTAACAAGGTAAAAGCAAAAGTTCTAAATACACAGAGTAGGAGCCTATGGACTTGCCTAGGATCACAATGACACTTGTCACATGAGAAATTTTGCCCTTCATTCTCCAAAGGCAGAGTGGAAAGTCTAAAGCTGTAACAATCATTTTTGTGTGGTAGGACCTTCAGATCAACTGTGTAATGACCTTTTAAAAAGTCAGAATTTTTGAGGTATAATTTACATGCCATAAAAATCACTCTTCTTGGTTCTATGAGTTTTGACAAATATTTGCGCTTGTGTTAAGCACTACCACAATCAAAGTATAGAACACTCCATCATTCCAAAAATTGGAATGGCTCCTTGTAATCAACCCCCACCCACCCATCACCCGTGGCAACCATTAATCTAATTTCGGTCCCTATACCTTTGGCTTTCCAGGAAAATCATGCAAATGAAATCATACATTTGTGGGTTGTAGCCTCTGTATTGGCTTCTTCCAGTTAGTATGTTTTTGCGAATCATCTATTATTGCATGTGTCGATAGTTCATTCCCTTCTATTGCTGAGAAGTATTCTGTGTATGGCTGTACCTCAGTCTATTTTTCCATTCATCAATAGAAAGACTATAGTGCTGTTTATAGTTTTTGGTGATTGTAAATTAAGTTGCTAGAAATGTTTGCCCACAGGTCTTTGAGTGGGATTTGTTTTCATTAATCGTGGGTAAATAGTGGCTGGATTGTATGGTAAGTGTATATTTAACTTTATAAGAAACTTCCAACCTGTTTTCTGATGTAATTTTACAATATTTTATACTCCACCAATAATACTTAAAAGTTCCAGTTGCTCCATATCTTTACTAGCACTCAGTACTGTCAGTCTTTTTAATTTTGGCTATTCAAGTAGGTATTTAGAGTTATCTCATTATGGATTTATATTGTATTTCCTTAATGTCTAATATTTTGGAGCATCTCATCAGATGCTTATTTGCCATCTGTATCTCGTCTTTGGGGAAGTGTCTATATAAATCTTTCCCTCATTTTTAAATTGAACTGCTTGTGACCTCTCTTTTCATTTTCTTAACAGTGTCTTTTTAAAAAGCTAGACTGGAAGACACACCTCTTAATTTCAAGACCTACTGTAAAACTGTAGTAGTCTAAACAATAGGGAATTGGTGCAAGATGAAAAAATATATCAATGGAACAGAATAAAAAGCCAATTGATGTTCAACAAAAAAAATAAGATAGTATTGATGAGAAGAGATAGTATTTCCAACACAGTCCTAGAATGAATGGCCAACCTTGTGAAACAAAACAGAACAAAACTTTTCATTCTTCCTGTGAACCATATGCAGAAAACAATTTGAAATAAATTATAGACTAAGGATAAAATCTAACACTGCAAAATTCTATAAATAAAACACAACAGAAAATCTTTTCAATTTCAGGTTAGGAAAAGATTCCATAGATAGAAAACAAAAATACTAACCATAAAAGAAAAACATGATAAATCAGACTTCATTAAAATTCTAATTATCTACTTAATGATTTTTAACCTTCAAAGCACAATATGAAATAGATAAGAGAGGTATTATTATATTCATTTTACAAATGAAGAAATTGAAACACAGAGAAGTTTGGATCACAAAGCTGAAAGTGCTAAAGCAAGCAATCAGATGTTGGTGTTGGCTTCCAAGTGCAGGCTTTAGCTTCTCCATAAACACAGAAGTTTAATACAATCTAAATGGAAACACAAATAACTTTTATTAGCTGTGCTACAACTCTGTCAAAGATCATTGAGAACTAGATGCACGCTTGTACAGACAGCATCCTTATCTCTTATGTAATGTGGACAAATAGCTGTGCAACTTTTCAGTCCCACAGGCATTTGGCATGACTGCTATGAGGTCAGCCCAATATGGACTTTTCCCAACTAATCTCCGAATTGATCTGATAGGAAACTGCAACCGTCAACTAATCTGTGGAGTATAAGACCTGACATTAGCAAGGGTTTGGCATTGCTGGTTTTGGCGACCACACTAAAAAGAACACAGCACTATAATTCATATCATGTGCTTTCCAATATCAATATGCAAGATTACCTATGTTCCATGGACCTACATTCCCTATGAGTTCCTCTCTTCCCTGCTGTCTATTGTTCTGCTTGATTTTGACAGCAGTATCTGACAAAATTCCACCAATAAAGATCACCATGGAGTGGACTAAAAACCAACTCCAACTCTAAAATACAACTCTATATCAAACTATATCATATTGTCCATTGTAAAGGGAACTGGGGTGGGGGTGGTGCATCTGAAACTAGTGTGGAAGCTCTCAGGGAGTTGAGAACAAGGGTAGAAATCTGCACTAGAAATCATACATCATTTGCAAAAAAGATTGGATCTCTTCCACACATTCTTTCCATTATCTTTAATTTTCTTTATTCACAAGACACACACACACACACACACACACACACACACAGAAAGAGGCAGAGACACAGGCAGAGGGAGAAGCAGGCTCCATGCAGGGAGCCTGACGTGGGACTGGATCCTGGGTCTCCAGGATCATGCCCTGGGCTGAAGGTGGTGCTAAACTGCTGAGCCACCTGGGCTGCCCATTTTAAAGATACCTTAACCATCATCTTCTTCTCTGCAAAGGCTTCCCTAGTGTTCTCTATCATACTTTCATCTAAGACAGAAACAAGCTCCTTTCCATTGGACATCAAGCTGCATTTGCTTACTTTTCTGGGGTGTCTCATTATGTGGTATTGTGATAGTTGGGACTGTGCTCTGTTCATCTCTGCTTTTACAACTTCTTGGAGATATCAGTAGGCAAAAGCAAATGCTTTTTGGAAGAATGGGTAATCAATTCAACCAACAAATCAATTAATTAATTTAGCCTTGGCACGAAGGTTAACCTGCTTCTTGTTATGACCTAGTCTTAGTACCCTAAGTAGTAATTTGCTTGGTGTTTGTTTCTAATTGATATTCTAAAGCTTTATAATAAAATGTACCTACATATTGAAAATATTTAATGAAGGATAAAAAATTAAATCAGAAATCTTTTGAAAGGAACATATCATTTTTAATACCCCAAACTTTTTTTAAAAGACTTTATTTACTTATTCATGAGGGACACAGAGAGAAAGAGAGCCAGAGACATAGGCAGAGAAAGAAGCAGGCTCCCTGCAAGGAGACCTATGTGGGACTCCATCCCAGATCCCAAGATCATGCCCTGAGCAAAAGGCAGATGCTCAACCACTGAGCCACCCAAGCAGGCTCAATACCCTCAATACCCAATACCCCAAATTTTTATGGAGCATTCTATATCCCTGGCACTATCTTAAGTATGTTACTTGTATTAAATCATTCTAAGGACCCCATGATTCAGGAGCTATTATTATCCCAACTTTACGTATAAGGAATCTGAGCTACAGAGTAATAACCTTCTAAGAACTGGTATAGTAAAGATTAGATGCACACAATATTGTTCCTGCGGCTGTGCCTGTAATCAAGAGGGTCGTCTGCCTCTGTTGGAGATATCAGGATCCTTAGGTAATATAGTTTATAGATGTAAGCATTGCATTTACCTCACATATCTTAGAATGCCTCGTGGAATAAAGTCAACCATAAAAAAAAAAAAAGTCAACCATATAAAAGGAAAGATTAGGGCTGGATTCATGGGCAAGCAACCCATGCAGTTACATAAAACACTGAACTCAGGAGTTGTAATGCTCTGCTATTGTCATCTTGACTTAATAATATTTGAACGAGTACACTCACATTTTAATTCTGTACTAGATCCTGTAAATTATGTAAGTGTTCCTGGAGAAGATATAAAATTTCCAAGGAGGCATTTGTGAAATATATAGGTATTTATTTTATGAATTGTGAGTAGTGATGGCTATGCCTTTTTCCCCCAGAGAATGAAAAATAAATGAGCTTTTTCATTTATTTAATTATCTTAGATATCCAAATTGTAATACTGGGTAAGGTAATCAGGAAGACTCCTTTTCAAATGCAAGCATCCCATGGGGGATTTATTTGTTCTTTCTTTCTTCCTTTCTTTCCTTCTTTCTCTTTAAGAAAGAGAGAGAGAGAGAGAGAGAGAGAGAGAGAGAGCATGCACAGGGAAGGGCAGAGGGAGAAGGAGAGAAAAAACCTCAAGCAGACTCTGCTGAGTGCAGAGCCCAATGCCGGGATCTATCTCATGACCCTGAGATCATACCTGAACCAATATGAAGAGTTAGTTGACCAACCGAGTGAGCCACCCAGGTGCCCCAGGACTAGTTTCTTAAAAAGATTTTTTTTCAAAAGATGTCTAAAGGAGTAATCAGCATTTCCTTTTCTGGCCATGCTGGTGGAGGGGAGAGCAGACAGGTACACAATTGAGGGAATGGAGGATGTGCAGCATGGGGAAGAATGTGGGAAAGCATGAAAGATAAAGTTGAAAAAGAAAACTAGACAGGGCAGCAAGGGGAACTTGGAAATTGCATAAGGATTTTAGATTGTGTCTTGTACACACTTGAGAATGGTAGGCCTGAGGCTTTTTGTTGAGAGGAAGAACATGGTAAAAGTGTTGAGTCATAGAGATCAACCAAGAGATAGTATGAAGGGGACCTGCTAAAGAGCAGGGAGCCTGCATGTAGGGAGAAGACTTAGGTAGTTCAGTTGTTTAAGTGGCTGCTTGGGTCAAGATCTCAGGGTCTTGGGATTGAGCCCCACATGAGGCTCTCCCTTCCCTTGTATTCTCACCATCTCTCTCAAATAAATTTTAAAAAGAAAGAGAAAGAAGGAAGAAAGAAAGAAAGAAAGAAAGAAAGAAAGAAAGAAAGAAAGAAAGAAAAGAAAGAAAGAAAGAAAGAAAGAAAGAAAGAAAGAAAGAAAGAAAGAGAAAAGAAAAAGAAAGAAAGAAAGAAGAAAGAAAAGAAGAAAGGAAGGAAGGAAGGAAGGAAGGAAGGAAGGAAGAAAGAAAGAAAGAAAGAAAGATGGATCTTGGGCCACAGCAACCTGCAAATGTAGTGGTACCTTGAAAAGGGATGGGGTCATTGTATTACAATCAGCTTCCCATGTCTTTCCTCACTTGTCAAATTGTGCGCCCCCTAAGGCAGGTTCTGTTTGCAACTCCCATGTGCTGAGCACAGTGCACCAAACAGAATATAACCATCCCGTGCCCTGTCCTAGTTCACAAAGTGAACTGGCCTTAACAATCATGGCCTCGTTAATCCGTCAGTGAGCAACTGTGATCAGATCAGTGGTGTGCAGAAGGCCAGAGAAACACAATATGTATAAGATAGTATGAATATGTATAGGATGGTATGGACTGTATAGATAAATCAAAACTGTGTTGGAGACTCTTCTATCTTGTGGAAATCCTGTCAATTTTATCGAACAATCATTTACCACTGAACGAGAAATATTTCACATGTGTAGCAGCTGACAGATATTTGAAAAGGCAAGACATGGGAAAAGACTAAACTTCTCCAAAGAATCATTCAGTCACTGCTCCTTCATTTCTTCTGGTGTTTTTTTTTTTTTTTTGTCTTTGTTTTTTGTTTTTGTTTTGTTTTATTTTGTTTTGCTTTACAAATTCAGAGTAGATAGTAGATATTGTGCCCACAACTATAGATTTGTCATAGGTTAATGCTCCCTGTAGCAGTATTTTGGAACTTCAGAGGTACATAAATAAGTAAATGATACCAGCAGTTCATGGAGTCTGCCCACATGCTCTTCTATTCTCTGCTTTGTGATGCTGGGGCAAGGACTCTGGAACTCCATTTCTCTTTGGCCCGCCACTCTCTGCCAGTCTCCACCAACAGATAGAGCTAGAGGAAGACAACTCCCTCCTCTCCTCCCCCAACCCCAGGACAACCCAAGGCTAAAAGAGAAAAGATATTCTTTTTCTTATTTGCTTCCTTTCTTATCAGGGTCACTCTAGCCTCACTACAGCAATACATTCCAAATTAAGTTTTTAATGGGCACATTTGGAACACGGTACCCAATAATTATAGAATAAACATTCTTCTCAGAACACATGGTACACTTTTTTTTAAATTGATCCAGTATCAAGCTTTAAAAGAAGTCCCCACAAATTCCAAAGAATCTGTAACATGTAGAAAAAAAATTTCCTTCACCATTACCCAAAAAAACTAAAACATCTTCAGACATTTTGGAATAATAATATTAATAAAGAAACTATTCTAAAACAAAACCAAAACAAAAAATAAAATAAGAGAAAAACCATTTCATGGATTAAAGATGACATGGAAATTTTTTAAGTACTTAAAATTTAGTAAAACTGAAAATACAACATATCTGAACTTACAGTATTTAGCTAAAGCATTACATCAAAGGAGATATAAATATTTGTATTTACATTAGAAAGGAAAAAAGGCTTTACGTTATTGAGCTAAGTTAAAAGAAAAAGAAGTTAGCACAAAGTCAACAGAATAAACCCAAAGCTGGCAGAAGAAAGGATGTAATAAAGTAAGAGCAGACATTAATGACAGAGAAAGCAAATATTCAATGGAGACCATCAGTAAGGTCAAAGTCATTTTTCTGCAAGAAACTAATGAAACAAGCAAACCTCTGGTGAGATTGATTAATAAGACATAAAGTAAGAGAGAGTAAAAGGCACAAACGAAAACTGTTAAGAATAAAAAGTGGGACATTAGAGATTGAAAAGATAATATTACATATTACTTTATACTTTTTTTTTAAATTAAAAGTCTTACCTTGGCATTGATAAAGTTTCCCAATCACTCAATCTACTTTACTTAATATATAATTTTTTTGACACCTACTCTGTCCAAGGCACAGTTCTGTACTCTAGGGATTCAGTGGTAAATAAGCCAAAAAAGGTCCCTGTTCTTAGGAACTGTATATGTTAAGAATGTCAGGAGGCAGAGAAAGATGATTCTTTTGTAAAGTGATAGGACTATGAAGAAAATAAAACAAGGTGATGTCATTGTGGGTGGGAGGGTAGGCCTACTTTAAAATGAATATTCAGAAAAACCCCACACTGGAGATGTGTGTGCTAGTAGGTGATGGAAGGAAGCCAGCTGTGAAAATATCTAGGGAAGAATATTCTAGACCAATCCCAGTGGTAATAAAATATTCTATGCCTATGCTGTCCAAAATGGTAACCACTAACCATGTGTAGCTATTGAGTATTTGAAATATGGCTAGTGTGACTAAAGAACTGAATATTTAATTTAATTTTGATTTTCCTTAACTTTAACTGAAATAGTTACAGGCAGGTACCAAAAAATACAAAAGTCTTAATTAAAAAGAAAATTCATAGAGAAACATATTTATTAAGCTACTCACAAATAAAAGATAAGGGCTTAAATTACGTCTTTACTAAAAAAAATCTTCCCCTGAAGAAAACAAAAAAGCAAATTTCAATTCCAATCCTATACAAAACACTCAAGAAAAGTAAAGAGGAAACACTTCTCAAAATCCTTTGATAACAAAGGTGGAACAAGACCCACATAAGACGGAGAGATTTTACAGACCAATTTCCCTCATGAATGCAGAAACAAAAATTCTTAAATAAAATATTAGCAAACCTAACCTAATCCAGGAATAACTATCAGTGAGATGATGTCTGAGGTGCATTAATCCCTGGAAAACAAGTTCAACAAATTTTTAGTGAATGTCAATGAGAGCTAAGCACTCTTCTGGGTGCCAAAAAATGTAGCAGCAGTGAACAAAACAAACAAAATGGATATGGTAGCCCTCATGGAGCTAAGAGACTATGAACCAATAAATGTAATACATAGTCAGGTTCAACATGATGAAAGCTATGAAGAAAAATAAAGCAGAGAATCAGGGGAGGGTGGGAGAGAGTAAGGGAAGTGTTGAGCCAAGAAGGCCTCACTAAGAAAGTGACATTTCAGCAAATATCTTAAGGGTTTGAGGGAGAGAAGTGTGAGGAGAGCAGAGGAAAGTGTCTTCCAGGCAGAGGAATTGGGGCATAGATGGCAAGTTGTACCTATAGCAAAAGGCCACTGTGATTGGCACTAAGAGGACAGGTAGAGGAAGAGGTCTGGGAGCTGGCATGGGACCAGACCAGATGAGGCCTTGCAGACTACTGCAAAGAGTGTGCATATCAGATGGGAAGCCACTCAACAGTTGAAACTAAAAAGGACATCATGCAACAACAAAAAATGGCCTCTGCTGCTGTGTTGAGAATGATCTGAATGGAAGCAGAGAAAAAAATAAAAGATGGGTACAATAATCCAAGGGAGAGAAAGGGAGGTTTGGGAAGAGGGATGCAGTGGTACAAGAAGTGGGCCTGGTCCTGCCCTAGGTATGGGTGCAATAGGACTGGCAGGCGGTGCCCATGGATCCATGTGAATGTGAGGAGGACAGGTTAAGGAAAGTTCTGAGATTGATGGTTTGAACAACTAGAAAGATGGAGCTGACATTTCCAGAGACAAGGAGACTCCAGAGGAGCAAGAGTGAGAAATGCTTGTCACACATCAGGGGGCAGGGGAGGGGGGATGTTGAAAAGACAGCTAGACAGAAGGGTCTGGAGTAGGAAGCTGAAATGTGGGCTGGAGATAAACATTTGTAAGGGTCATTTTATAGATGGCATCTAAAATTAGAACATAAGGATACCTATACCCAAACCTGACCAAGACTGAGCAATAATAGAAAACCACATACCAATCTCATGTAGGAATAGTGAGGCAGAAATTGTAAATGAGTGAAAGCAAACAGCACATTTCACAAATCATTATAGCAAAGAGGGACATGATCTAGAAGTGTTAAGAGTTGCTCACTATTGGAAAAAACACTTACTTAATCCATTCATATCAATAAAACTAAGAAGAAAAAAATCAAACCTATAAATATCTCCAAGATGCAGAAAAGGCATCTGACAAAATATAACATCTATACCTATGAATGTGTGCATGTATTTCCCTATATTATAATTGGAAGAACAAAAAAATACTTAAAAGAAAACTGTGGGGGAAAGAGTAGACAAAGTATAGGGGACAGAGTTAATCTACCCTCCTCCTAATATATCCACTTTTATTAATTTGACTTTGATGCCATCAGGCAAGTAGTTGGCATAACCATAAAACAAAATTATATTCAACAAAAAGTAAGAGTTTTAAAAATTGAGAGTAAAATAAAGCAAAAGTTATGTACTTAACTGTGGATTGAGTTGGTGGGCTAAGCATGCATAAAGAAACTACCTCAAATAATTTTAAAATAGTAATTTATTTGTTTTTAGTGGAATAAACTCTAAGGACAAAGAGACCTAAACAACAACCACAACAAACAAACAAACAAACAAAAAGGAAACCAAAAAAATATTTTTTTTAAAAGAAAGAGAAGGTGGGGGATGGAGCAGAGAGAATCTTAAGCAGGCTCCACACCCAGCACGGAGCCTGTCACGGGGGCCTGATCACAGGACCTGGAGATTGTGACCTGAGTCGCAATCAAGAGTTGGATGCTAGGGATGCCTTGGTGGGTCAGCGGTTAAGCATCTGCCTTTGACTCAGGGCGTTATCTGGAGTCCCGGGATCCCCACATCAGGCTTCCTGCAGGGAGCCTGCTTCTGCTTCCTCTGCTTATGTCTTTGCCTCTGCCTTGGTGTCTCTCATGACTAAATAAATAAAATCTTAAAAAAAAAAAAAAAAAGAGTTGGATGCTCAACCAACTGAGCCAATCAGGCACTCCAACTTGAACAAAACTCTTAAATAGCTTTTAGGAAACATATTGCTTGTGCCAGTGTCACTGCTTTTTTAAGAATGGTGTCCATATATGGTGAGATAAAACAAATGAATAATTACATCAGATCATTGACAACAAAGACTTCTGTCCTGAGAGGAGGGATATATTGATGTAAGATTGATAAAGTTCAATAAAATCCTGTAGTCTGCAATTTGAATGGGGATTTCCAGTTTGATACATGATGTATTTTATCTTAAAAATTTAAGAAACTTACTTCCTAATTATTTGCCCTGAAAAAGTCTAGAAATGATCGTTGAATTATAAAGAACACCACTAAAATCTAGATTATAAGTCTCTAAATATAATTTTCAATTAAATGGAACTAGGACTTCCTGGAGAAATTGTGTCCCTAAATCTAGAATAAGACTTGGACCATATGAATCTAGAGCATCATGAATTACCAGAAAGCAAAGAAGGTACCAAGAATTACCTGAGGCTGTGTCCAAAACCTCAGAGACTACCTTGAAGAGATTCTCACTGGCTGAAAATGCAACAGTTTAAGCATCTGTGAGAATCCTATTTGTGATTGATTGAAAAGCATAAATCTTTTTTTAAAAGATTCATCCATTCACTTTAGAGAGAGGAAGAGCAGAGGGAAGGGCCGAGGGAGAGGGAGAAAGAGAAAGAATCCTCAAACAGATCCTTGCTGAGTGCAGAGCCAAAGCAGGGCTCAATCCCAGGACCCTGAGTTTATGACTTGAGATACATTACTTTTTGAGAATGCAATGGATCAATTCATTATTTTAAAAAATGATAAAGGAAAAGAATCAAGCATATCTAGCTTTTCTCATATGAATTTTACTTGAGGAGAATGAAGTTGTTCATGGGGAAAGCTTTCTTTATAGAAGATTTCCAGATAATAAACAAAGAAGAAATGATAGAATTAGATTATCTAGTTTGCCTTAATGAGATCATGGTTCTCAAAGAATGAAAAGCAGAAGTGGTATATCTCCTGATGCTACACGTATGAAGTATTTTTATAGAAAAGCATACCTGATTATGATCAATCCTTTAAACTTAATGACCAAGGAAACCCCTATATTTTAAAGGCATTGCTGGAATTAAATTAGTAACATCTAGATTATTCTAGAATATAGAAATATCTGTAGGAATGTGACTCAGTTTCTTCAACTAAAGAACTACAAGGAGAGAGAAAATATAGGTTAAAAGACATTAACCAATGTCAGTGTATGAACTGTATCTGAATCTTGAAGAAACAGACTACTAAGATAAAATAAAACAATTGAAGAAATTTGAGCACTGGATGATTATTTCATTGTATTAAAGAAGTACTGATAATTTCACATATGATAATAGTATTGTAGTTATTTTTTAAAAGATCCGTTGTCTTTTATAGAACATACTAAAACATGCTTTGGATTTCAGGATATAGATGTTTAAAATTGAGTTTAAAAAGTCTGGAGGCAAGGGAAGTGAATAAGGGTTAGGATGAAACAAGATAGGCCAGCTGATAATTATTGATGATGGATGTTCACAATTCTGTTTTGTGTATTTTTGAAAATCCCCACACTACAATGTTAAATAATCAAGAAACTCATTTCATGTAGGGAAGGCAAGGAAATGAATCACAAGCTTGGAGAATATATTTGCAGCACGTAAGTTAGAAAACTCTTGCATATATGCCCTAAGAATATTCAAGTGTCATTTACACTATAAAATATTAGAAAACAAGCTAAATTTCCATCAAGAGAGAATTAATAAAGAATGATATTTTTATACAATGGAATACTGTATAGCAATGTTAAACAGTAATATACAGAAGATATAAAAATCTAAAAACCTAACAGAAAAAGACAAAATTTCCAATGCAAAAATGGATAAAACACAGACATTTTATAATAGAAGAAATACTAATAATAGAAACATATCCAATCCCAGTAATCAAATATATAGACATTCAATATGCAACACACTATTTTCTATATTCCTTATTGTCATAAGATAAAAACTAATGAAAATTGATATATATCACACAATGGCAGACAACCACTCTCGTAAGTGAACTACTGAGTGAAAAAACATGTTTTAGAAAAGCATGCAAGAAAACGCTTCATTTCCATAAAGTGAAAAACATGTAAAATTAAACAGTGTGCCACTTAGAGTTACATTATGTATTTATAAAGAAGGACAAAGGAATGGTAATTTTCAGAATTTTGCTTGCCTGTGTTGGGAGAAGTAGAATATGATTGAAGAAGGGACCTGCATACATGAATGCTCATTGCATTATTATTATTCTTTAAATTGCTCAATATGTGTCCCAATTCTTTTATATTTGTGAGGGTGTTCATAGGAACAATTAAATCAAATGAGATAATAGAAGTAGCTTATTACAAGGCTCCAGTTAATCATAGGAGAGTGAAGAGGTTTGAGTGCTGGGTGGGGCCAGGTGGGGAGCCCCGGGCTAGGCAGCAGTGTGGAGATAGGGCAGAAACACACTCACTCACAGGGACCTGATGTAGAGACGGCATGTGGAGCACAGGTCTACTCTATGACCTGGGGCAGGGAAGCCAGGCATTTAGGCTATAAAGATCTGCTTCATTAGGAGACAGGAAAGATGCGTTAAGCAGGTAAGACAAAAGATCTATGCCTAAACCAGAGGACTAATGAAAGTTTTAAGAGAGCCTGAGTCTATTTCACAGCAGATCCTTAATGAAAGAACTGAACCGAAGAAGCCAGTAAGCTCTTTCTATTCCTTCCCCTCTGCTGGGCACCAGTTAAGTTAGCTGGCCTTCATTTATGTCTGCTCCTCTCTTCCAAAGTCTTTGAATCTAAGCAATAGTGTTGTCGATTCAGTGAACATGCGTCAATTTCCTATCGTGTGCATGTCCTGGGAGGTGGGCAGGGAGGCATGAAGATGAATGAGGTCCAGGTCCATCCGCAAAGTAACTCAGTGGGGACTGGGAGTGTGAGGAAAAGCCAGGAGGGAAAGAGCAGTGCTGAGTTAGGTAATAATCACTCACGGATTCTTGGATTCACAGATTCTTTTTTTTTTTTTTTTTTAATTTTTATTATTCATGATAGTCACACAGAGAGAGAGAGAGAGAGGCAGAGACATAGGCAGAGGGAGAAGCAGGCTCCATGCACCGGGAGCCTGACGTGGGATTCGATCCGGGGTTTCCAGGATCGCGCCCTGGGCCAGAGGCAGGCGCTAAACCGCTGTGCCACCCAGGGATCCCGGATTCACAGATTCATTCAAAGACTTCCCACATGTCAATCTTACTTAAATACATAATAAATATGACATTGCCTTCAAAGACTCACAATCTAGTTAAGGAGATAGACACTTAACAGAAAGTCACAACACAACTGGAAAATCCAGTGATTAAAGTCTTCAAAAATGTTATGGAAATAGAGAACAGTATCTGATGGGGCTAATGGAAGAGCTGAGAATAGACTTCGGAGGAAGATCTTGAGTAAAACATCAAATTAAAAAAAAAAAACATTAAATAGTATTGGGGCACCTGGACTCAGTGGGTGAGCCTCTGCCTTCGGCTCAGGCCGTCATCCTGGGATCTGGGATCAAGTCCCACATCGAGCTCCTTGTAGGGAGCCTGCTCCTCCCTCTGCCTATGTCTCTCCCTCTCTCTCTCTCTCTGTCTCTCATGAATAAATAAATAAAATCTAAAAAAAAAAAAAAAAACATTAAACAGTATTAATTAAACAGGTGACAAATACAGGAACTGGATCCCAGACAGCAGGGGCAGTGCGAACAAGCAGACAAAGAAAACACCACCATAGCGACTTCATGTGTTGGAAATTGGGGGTGGAGACAGGAAAGCAGAGCTTGGCTTTCTGGAAGGAAGTTGGATTTTCATTTTTCATTTTTAAATTTCTTTAAGTTGAAATAGAATTAACATACAGTATTATATTCATTTCAGGTGTGGGATATTTATTGTTGCACTGGGGAAACCATTGAAAGAGTTTGTGATGAAGAATGACATAATGTGATCTGAATTTTCCAATTAATACTCTGGAGATGAGTCCGGAGAATAGTTTTGAAGAGACCAGAATGAAATCAGAGGAGCTGATGGAAGGCAGATAAGAACAAGTTAGGGGTAAGATGGGATTCCATTCTGGATGCTTTGTATTTGAGGGACCTGAGACAAAAGCCAGAAGTCAGGTCAGGGCAGGAAGTACTGATGGGCAGGAAGTACTGAGTCAGGTCTGAGGATGGATACAGTCACATGGAGAGTCTAACCTGGTGGGAGGGGCCAGAAGGGAAGCACTGTCTTCCTGAGGTGGGCTATGTGGGACTCTTTCCAGAACGCTGGACTGAGGGACCAAGGAGGCAGAAGAGACACAGTGGTTGGGGCAACACATGGTCAGTGTAGGTCTTATATGCCTTCCTCAAGCTGGGCATCTGGTGGAAGGCATTTCTAACATGTCATAGTTCCTATTTTCTTGCTCCCCCAAGAGAACATGGTTAGAAAAGAACACCACATGCCCCAACTGGGTGTAAATCAGATGGAAGGTGGTTCACAGGAGATTTCAGTTCAAATAATAGGTCAGATCTTTTCAGGCTCCATAAAAAAAGTCATAAAGATCAGTATCTACAAAAACCTGAATTCCATTTTCTACTAAAGGAAATTTGAAATCACCTGGGGCCCTTGTCAACCTCATTTTATTGGTGGACAAATGGGGAGAGAAGTGGATCGTATCTCATTCCTTCAGTAGATTATAGAATACAAGAGTCATAGAATCTCACAGCTAAGGGGTATTTTGAGGTCAATTTACCTGACCTCCTTTAAGAAACTTGTCATAAATCTTCACTAGGAACACTTCAAGAAAGAATTCCTTTGGTGGCCCTGGTAGGGATCAGGACAAGCTAATGTTCTGCAGCCACTTTGGGGATGTGGAGGAGATGCAATGAGCCCTCAGAGTAGCAACAAAAAATAATGCATTGCATGATGTCAATGAAAAAAAAAAACTTATCTTGGCAATAAGTCCCTTCCTTTTTGTTTGTTTGCTGGCTGCCCTCCTGGTAGGAGTGGTATGGCACCTCCCTGTGGTTTTGATTTGAATGACCAGTGGTGTTAATTATCTTTTCATGTGCTTATTGGCCATGTATATGTCTTCTTTGGAGAAATGTCTATTCAAGTCATTTGCCCATTTTTAAACTAGATTGTTTATTTGTTGTTGAATTATATGAATTCTTTTAGATATCCTGAATATTAACCCCTTATCAGCTTTGATTGCAAATAGTTTCCCCCATTCCATGGGTTGCCTTCTCACTCTGTTGGCAGTGTCCTTTTATGCGCAAAAGTTTTTAATTTTGATGAAGTACTATTTGTTTGTTTATTTATTTATCTTTGTTGCCTGTGCTTTTGGTGTTATGTCCAAGAGATCATTGCCAAACCCAATGTCCTGAAGCTTTTCTTCTACATTTTTTTTTCTAAAAGTGTTCTAATTTTAGCTCTTACATTTAGATCTTTGATCCATTTTGAATTCATTGTCTATATGTCATAAAGTAAAGATTTTTAACATACTCTGGCACTCAGAAGACTAAAATTATGTGCCAGGTAAGACATTTTCAAATACATTATATCTCTTCCAGAATAGTGATGTGAAGAAATTTGCAAATATGCTCCCCAGTGATATAATCACAGCTGTAAGAAATTATGTTAAAAACACCATTTAAAGTCTCTGGAAATTGTCATTTGAGCATATAGCAAATAAAGAAACATTTATTCAAGCAAACCTATTGAAACCACAGAACTGTGGGAGTCTATGATGGTTGAGCCACAACCCACTCTTCTTTCACTCTCCCCAGCTCAGTTCTCTAGGGACACCAGTGGCCAAGAAGATGGAACTCCCTCTCCCCCATCTCCCAGCCAAAATCTACAGTATTTCCCTGGTATCATCATTTCTCATCATTACTGCTACCACTCAGGGTTAGTGCCACACAGGATAAATTCCAGGTGACTGTGGTTGAGAGGTCAGAGCTTCACTTCCTCCACCAAGATGCCAATCTTCACCTATACAATGGGGGAGAGAGGTGGAAAAGTCTCGTCATACCAGCTGGTCTCTCTTTCTTCCATCCCTAATAGATTAATTACTTTCCTTGATGGAAACTTCCTTCCAACTCTAAATTCCACTTCTATCTACCTCTGCCAATTTCTTTCCAAAGAAAGCTTTAAATTCCCAAGTTCAAATATATAAGGATGAGGAAGTCTTAAGGTTTTTTTGCTAATTCCTGAGGTACAAAAATAAGTTATATCCTAATTATCATCTGTCATTCTTCCCACATTTCTAATGACCAACCCTTCCTTCTAAGACAGTATCTGAGGGTATCTTTCTTTAACACACTTTTGCAGAGGGAGTTGGTGTTTTTCCACAGTCAACTGAGGACAGAACTCAGCCAAGCAATTGAGTCTATGACTCAGTCAGACAGAGGCACGGCTGACAATATAGGACTGCTTCACTGTCACCCAGTCACAGATGGCCAGACTGAAGGAAAGGAGCAGCTATGTTATGAGGTGAGCAGAGACAAGTAAGCATCCCAACACATCCATCCCATGGTGCATGTACACATCTGGCACTGATTCCCTACTTCCCTTTGAGGGAGGCGTGAGTGCATGTGTGCGCATGTGTGTGTGTGTGTGCACATGTGCATGCGTGTGTGAGTGTGCAAACAAGAGCAATCTAAGCATGTGAGAAGTTCCAGCAAGACATGAGACGTGTAGGACAACTGGAACAAGGTGCAGTATAGTACAAGGTAAGAGGAGACTGCTAATAAAAGTGCTCTCCCAAGGCCATGGCTGGCAGAAGAGGGCACATCACACCTTTCCCCTTCACCTTTCATAAACAATAGATGTTTACTTTTCTAAAGAGTTTTGAGGAATGAACTTCTGACCCAAATTTGTGCAGTTAGGTGAATCTGCCTCCAATTAGAGCTCAATTGCCTCCTCCAAATGGTGGAAGTTTGCCTCTGCCTCGTGGTCCTTTTTAAGAACAGGTCCTTTTTGAGAACAAATACCTTTTGTAGTATTTCACCTCTGATTTTCTCTAGTGCAAGCCTCATTCCTCCCTCGCCTCACTGAGCTTCTTGCAGTCTCTCCACCCTCCCACCTGCCTCACTCTTATTTTCTTTTCCTTCACCCTTCATCCCTCCTCTCCTCTCAGGTCCCCAACTCTGCTGGCTGCATGCCCTGGTGCCCAAGGTCTCAGACAGATCTCCCCACACACATACACCCCATGCTCACCATTCTCATGGCTGTATCAGGGCTTAATGTTCCGTGGTTACCTGAAGAGGAGAAGGATGCTGTGCTACTGGTTCTGGTGCAGTTTTCCAGACAATCTGCTAATGGGCAGGGACCTGAGTGTGCTGTGGCCTCTAGAATTTCACAGGCAAGGATTGCTTGGCTTTGAGACAGAGCTTGAGCATTTCTTGGTTTCAGTTATAAGACCATCTAAATTCACCAAAACATCACAGGTTCCTAACAGGAATAACACCCGTTTGTGTGAGGTCACCCTTTATTGAGTGTGAAAGGAGGAAGCAAGGAAAGGCTGGTACTGTGTGATGGTCATGCTCTCCCAAGCCACCCTGTGCTTCTATTTCATCTTTCAACACCCGCCATGGCTTCTCTGCCACTGCTTTGAAGTTTCATACTCCTAGGATCATGGTCCTTACTAGAATATTAGCATAGCATGCATTATGATTATATGAATAATAAGCACTTATTCCTAATGTCAGAAGACACAGGACTGAGTGGTGAACCTAGACTTGCAGTATCCGTGTTCATCATGGACATGCCATGTCCAGGCTGTCAGCCTCATTTTCTACACCTGCAAAAATGTGAATATTTCGAAGGATCTTGGAGGTTCATGAATGTTGCTTAAATACTTCTCTTTCTATGAATCAGTTTAGGATGTAATCATGAGCATCTTGTTTCTCTTCTTTTTTCTTTTTTTTATCTTGTTTCTTTTGAACATCTTCCCAGAGTTTTATGGTGCTGACACAGGATATGCCTGCTCTTTTGTTAAAGAAATGACAATCTCTAAGCAAGTAACACATTTATAAATGTGCCTTGAAGACGCAATAAAAACAGTCCTGGGAAGAAGTAACCCATTGTTCTTGGGGTTTCCAGGGCCCAAAGGAAGAGCACACAACTGACTGATCTAGGGGCTTGGCTACACACGAGGCTTTATCTTCACCTCACCAACAAAGCCAGGAGATGCTGCATCAGATGCTACCCAGGCACATCCAGCCTCTTCTCTGGCTTTGAGTCTTAGGAAAGTCAGAAAAGAAGAAAATCTGTGAGAGGTAGGAAGCAAGAATATAACTTCATAAATACTGCTTGAATTTTTATGAAAATTTTCAATATGTTTCTTATATAACTAAATGTATGTGAATAGAATAAAGGAAGGTCATAGGCATCTCAGACCCTCCCTGTCTGTCTCCTTCTCTCCCTCCTTCTACCTTTCTCTCTCTGTCCACGGTAGCATTTCCTTTATTCTAGTAAGATCTGATTAGGTTTCTTTACCAGGATAGGGGCAAAGAGATGTTAAGATTGGGACAACAGTCCTTACCACCAAGGAAGTACGGCAGGACCCCTGGCTATCTGCTCTCACCTGTCACCCTCTAATGAAGTCCCTGCAAGATCTGACCCAGCCTCCATCCAGTCTTCTCTGTGAAGTGACCATGAAACAACTCTCCTAGCTGCCTTCTCATTTACCCTTCTGCCATACTTACAGTGGTTATAGCACACCACCACTTGGACAGTGTTTTACCCTTCACATTCAACAGGCCCAAACTGAATCTGCCTTCTTCCTAGTCTTGATGTGTGTGAGATCTGGCTCTATCATCTTCCCTTAGAAGTGTCTCCAATGTTTGCCAGGATCACATAATGGAGGAAGGATCTCAAGGCCATTTGGCTTCATTCCCTGCCACCACACCCCACAGGTGATCCGGCAGCCCCAAGTGCAGGGAAGGTAGGCTCCACTGCTAAAAGCTCAAGGTGAGCATGCTAGCTGGAGTCACTGCCTGCTTTCGTGGTTTTCACACCATGCATCTTCTGGGCCTCATTGAACAAATCAAATTCCTCCTCGGCAGAATAGCCTTGAAGAAATTTAAAGCACACTCTCTCATCTCTGAGTGGTCTGTTCCTTCCTAGCACCATTCAAGCCTGCATATCACATTGTTTACTCCATTCCTAGGTCAACCCTCTCTGCAAATACTTTCCATGTGGAAATGGTGATTCAGGTGTGGCCTGTGGGCACAAGGCCTTGGGAGATGGTCTTCTCCCTGCACATTCCAGGGCCTCCTTTACAGAGGCCTGAGAGCTGCAGCTACAGAGCTGGTCTCCTCTGGGAAGCAGACACATGTGCAAAAAATGCCTTGGCTCTCAGAGGCATTCAGTAGCAACTTAGATTACTACTGATTGGGCCCAGGAATTTTTTCTCATTTTTGTAATTTTAAATCTTTCTGTGGAGGCCAGTAATTATCTGAGAATTACCTGAGAATTCCTTAATATAGCTGGAGTTTCTTCTTTAAGTAGAGTAAGAAAAATATTACTATATGATCCCATAGTTCCTGTGATGGTTAATGTTGTGTGCTAACTAGGTTAGGCCACAGTATCCTGGTATTTAGTCAAGCACCAGTCTGGATGTTGCTGTGAAGGCACTCTTTACATGAGAGTCACATGTAAGTCACAGAGTCACAGCAGACTTTGAGTAAAGCAGATTGCCTTTCATAGTGTGTGTGGGCCGCCTTTTAATCAGTGGAAGACCTTAAGATTTTAAAAATGGACTTTTCCCAGGAAGAGTGAATTCTGCCTCAAGACAGCCTTTAAAATGTAACTTCAACATCACCTTTTCCCTGGGTCTCCAGGCTTCCAGCCTGTCCTGAAGATTTTGAATTTGCCAACCTCCACAATTTCATGAACCAATTCCTTAAAATAAATCTCTATCTCTCTCTTTCTGTGTATCTTTTCATACATAGATACAGATATGCAAACAATTGCTTCTTTTTCTCTGGAGAATCCCAATATACTACTATGCTTTAGAAACCAGTTGAATTACACTTCAAAAGTATATGCTCATCTTTCCCTTTGTAAGTGGATGCATTATAAAATTACCTTCTCTTTTGGTTAATTGTATATTGTTTTCCACTCCTAACACTCTCTCTCCCTCATCCTTTTTGTTCTCTTCAACCTGTAAAAGAATTGAAGCTCAAATAGGAACACTAGTAGGGGCTTATTACACGTGCATAATGGCTCCACAGTCTTCCGCCTTCATACCTTGCTTTGCTCAGTTTTACCAGACCTTTGCAAGGTCAGTCCCTCACTTCCTTCAACTCTTAGCCTAAAGTTCATCACCTCAGGACTTCTCTGACCACTGTCTTTTTTTTTTTTTTTTAAAGATTTTTATTTATTTATTCATGAGAGACACAGAGAGGGAGAGAGAGAGAGAGAGGCAGAGGCACAGGCAAAGGGAGAAGCGGACTCCATGCGGGGAGCCTGACGTGGGACTTGATCCCAGGTCTCCAGGATCAGGCCCTGGGCTGAAGGCGGTGCTAAACCACTGAGCCACCAGGGCTGCCCATCTGACCACTGTCTTTAAAGGTAGCCATTACATCACCTCCCACGATTATAGTTCTCTGCTGAGATGGCTCATCATTTGATGCTTGTCTGATTGATAGTTTGATTGCAGTGGTTTCCACGCCCATTCTGTTTCTGCTTCCATATGCAGAACTTTCCTAGGGGCCTATAAGCAGCAGGAAACTACGGATGCATTTACCAAACAGATATTTATGGAACACCAAATGTGTTTCTGGTATCATTTTAGAGTTTGCAGAGATTGTGTGCCCAGATAAGCCAGTTCTCTGTTCAGAACCCCTGTGTTCCAAGAGGGCATCGATACAGAAAAGGTGTTTAATACAGTTCAACATCCATTCGTGACAAACAGTGCCAATAATCTCAAGTAGAAAGGAAGACTCCCATTCTGAGAGAGTAGCCACAAAACCCTACAGAAAACACCAACATCCAGGTAAATCATTGAAAGCTTTGTTTTCTGAGGTTGGGGATAAGACAAGAGTTGTGTCTGTCACCAATTCAATTGAGCCTTATGATAGAAGCTGGCATGTTGAGGACAAGATGTCAGCATGGTGAGCATGCTTGGAGGGGAGGGAGAGGTACCTAGAGAACAGATTCTTGCAGAATTCTGTAAAGCTGTTTCTTGATCTGATGGCGTTAAAGGCATGATCCTTTTGTGGAAATTCTTTGAAATATACACTTAGGATTTGTGCCTGTTTTCATGTGAACATTGTACCTTAATAAACTATTGACTTAAAAATAATGGAAGCAGTTTGGCTTGTTCATCACCTAGCAGGTGGATATGTGAAGATATATACATACTGCAACAGTTGACTCCACAGTTTAAAAAGAATAAGGGAGATCTGTAAGTACTGAGTTGAAAAAAAAATCCTCCAAAAGCTATCAGCAAATGAAGAAGGTGAACTGAAGAACAATATATATCACATGATCCCATTTCATGATACGTGCAAATATTAAAATAAGGAAAAAGATTTGGAAAGGAAGCAGGCTGTGGTAGGCGAAAGGAAATTTTTATTTTTTTACTCTATTCTTATATTATTCAGTTTGTTTATAAAAACTACATTCATGTCCCACTGATGTAAAATAAATGCCATTATTTTCTGAATGGATGCAGAAGTGAGCCTACGTCCATTTCATAGAATCGCACAGGGCAGTGTGCCTGGGGAGACAGAGCCCTCCTTTGCTGGAGGAGCACCGCAGTAGACGGCACAGGCCAGTGAGCCAGGAGTGTCAGGGCTCTGATTCCAGCACTACCTTCTAGTAGCCAGGTGACTCTGGCAGGTGGCTTAAACACTGATTTGGTGTCCTTGTCAGAAAGGAGGAAGTAAAAGGCAATGATATTAATGACCGGGTTTTGCAATGCAGAATCTGGCTTCATCTACCTTTTCACTGCCCTCTGCCCCTGGAGCTCCCCTCTGTATGGGACCTTGTGCAGATGTTTGTGGGAGAGTCAGACTGCTCAGCTCAACTTTGACGTTAGTCAATTTTTATGCTATCCTTGAGCCAAGAGAAGGCTATGATCTTGAGGAGCATGGCTTTAAGAGGTGTTGACTGCAAACTCTCGGTAGGATGGGGAGCTGGTCCCTGTACTCCATTCTGGGGGTAGGGTACCCCCAGTTCTTTATGTTTCTGGCAGTGTTTCAGCACACAGTTACTGCTTGTCCTTTGGTGCCTGAATGGAGAGACTAAATCTGACACCTTTAGTTTAACAGGGAGGAACTACAAATAAATAGCAAGGGATAAATCCAAGTTTAAAAATAAACAGTCTACATAGACAACTCTTCAGGGCTACCCCTTGGTGAGTTAGCTGAGTGACAGATTACCCAGCTGCCTGCAGCCAGCAGAACACCCATCTGTCAGGCTCACTAATTGCTCAGATGGAGATAGAACGAATCTCCCTCCAGAATCTGCTCAGACTAAATTCGAGCTTACTTTGTAATCTCGCTTATGTTTATCTAATCTTTCTCCTCCCCCCTCTCTCAGCAGACAGTTCCCAACCAGCCCTCCCTGCAAGTACCTAGGATCCTGTTAGCATCTCTTCCTGCTGCGACCCATTGCCAAGACTGCCTGCATGGCCTTAGCTACAGCTGAGATAAATGTTGTCTTGGGGAGCAGAAGCCCCTGCAGAAGTCAGCAGGGGCCATAAGGAGCAGATTCCTCCCCGCAAAGCCACACATCGCTGCATTCAGGCCAAGCCTCTGGTAAATTGTCAAAAGGGATCACTACCTCTCATTCAGACGGGTCCTCGTTAATCCTTTATTGGGGATTTAATTGGCACCACTTTGGGAGCGCCTTGTGTTTATAAAATGATATACAACTCCACACATTCATTAGCACTGTCAGTGCCTTTGGAATGATAAATAGTGGGAAGGCTCAGTCAAAATGCTCCTGGAGCTAATCCCAAATTAACTTTTCTATACCCTGCCAAAAAGAAAGATGAGAGCAATGAAGGTTTTATGATAGCTCATAATCTCACGATTAAACAATTGACTGGAAAAGAAAAAATGGGACAATGCACCATGTTTTAATTGTGATGTAGGAACCAAAATAAACACCCGAGTCTCAGAACCCTTTTGGTGACAGGGCCTAAAGCGCCTACAGGTTAATGCTACCTCCAGTGCCCCACACAATGTGCCGTGTCTTGTGTCCATTGCAGGAGCGTGCTCAGCCCTGTGGCACGCTCAGGGCCAGCATCCCTGCCTTTCTGTTTCGATCAGTCTCAATGGGCTGTCTCCAAGGTCGTCTTCACAGGTCCTCTTCACTCCAACAGTTACCCAAATTAAAGCATCAGAATTCTATGGGTCATTGAGTCACTGTTTAACCTTAACTCCCAGAAGGTTACTCCATTCTGTTAGGAGAGCACCCTCCAGGCTGGAGAAAATATGAAAGGGAAGGGAGGGCATTTTGCTGAAGCCCATGGAGGGGGGAAGGGAAGGTAGGAAAGGCTCTTGCTTACACTCAGGAGAGTTATGTAAACTAGAGCTTAACTTGTCCTCCAGACCACCCACTTTTATCTCCTCAGAAAAACATTAGCACATTTGAAATGCCTAAAGTAGCTGTGGAAACCACTCTGGAGCAAGCAGAGTGAGCGCAGTCTCCCATCTTCAGGTTCCATTAACAGAGGGAGGCACCAAAGCGATTGCCCCAAACAGTTCACATAAATATTTAAACATTGAATCCTCAGGGCAAATCACCCTTTTCCTTTTACTTCTTTTTAAAGTAAATTCAAGTAACCCATGTTGATAACCTGAGTCTGTAAGAACTTCAGAATCCGTTTCCCTGGCTGTGGAATATCTTTTGCCCTTTGCTTTCTTTTTCAATATTTGAGTTTTTAAAAATTTTTTTTCTTTGAAAGAAAAGTCTAGGTGGTGGGCTTGCTTTTGACCACCAGGGCAGTGATCTGAGAAGGCCACAGTTGCCCTGTCAGTGGGACAGGGCCCTACGTGTGTAGTCACAGACACAGACGCTTCTCACCCGGGACCCTCAATGCTACCATCCTGTTGGCGACCCCTCTTGTCTCCATCGGGATGGCTGGGTCGGCTGCACAGCAGCTCCATTTCCCTGGAGACCTACAGACCCTGTGTCTGGAAAGACCTAAGCCTGCCTATATGCCTCTATGCCTTCCTGTGTCTGTGGTCTGAGCTTCTGGAGGATTTTCCATCCCAGATGATCGCTTAACCAGAGGAACTCACAGCAGTCCTTCCTCCTCTGGTCCCAAGACCGCTCTCTTTGTGGTATAGACTCCACACGTTCAGCGTCCTGACCCACTTCTGGGTGTCATTTCATATATTCAAACCCAGACCTCCACCACAGCGCTTGGTGTGTTTTTGTGAGAAGATGATAAACTCTATTCCCCGCCCCCTTCATCCTTATTTGTGCGCATGGTCTTACCACAGGTGATGTTACCTGCGTATCTCTAGGCTGCCAGCCAACGCCGGGCGTCCTGAGAAGCAGAAGAGCAATTCTGAGCGGCGGTGCCAGAAAAACGTTCACCCCGGGATTACCAGACCTCACAGAGCAGACAGACGGCAAGGCTTCAGGGGCTCAGCCGCTCTGCAGTTAGAGCTTCCTAAGGCAACAAGCCCCAAGAGATGCCTGGACAGCGTCTGTCCCCCCGGCCTTGGCAGCAGCCCGCGCTGGAAGATCCATCTTTGTGGACGGCCCTTCCGCTGCGCGCTCCCTCTGCAGGTTGGGATGGGTCTCCACCCCCGTGCCTCATACCTGGAGCTCCTGTGCTAGGGGGGCCCAGGCAGCCCTGCCCCCCCCACCTGGCGGGAACACAGAGCAGTGGATGGTTTCAGTTCTGCATGCCTGTGCCTTAGGGTACAGGGCACAGGAACCATTTGAGCTGGCCTTCCAAGGCCTGAGTAAGAATGGATGGATGGTGGAGCTTGGCAGTGAGGGAGTGAGGCGAGCAGCAGTGACCCTCCGTACCAGTTTATCCCCTCTCCTCACACACAGTGAAGACACAGTGAACCGTCACCCTAGAGCTAATTCTAGAATGCACTGGAAGAAGTAGAGATAGGGTATTGAGAGATAGGGAGGACAGGGGTCACTCCACTCCCCCTGCCTCACAATACCAGGAAGCTTGACCATGTATCTAAAGAGGCAAGGGATACCTCCTCACAGCTGTCTCCAGCCCATCCTGACAGTCCTGGGAAGGGGATTGGCCCATGCTAACAGTGCGGCTCGGTAGTCGCATAGTGATGGTCACCATGTCCCCTACTCCCCTGGAAATGACCCTGAAAATGACTCAGCCTCAGAGATTCTGATTCAGTAGGTCTGGATGAGCATCTGACAATGTCCATTTCCAACAAGTTCCTTGGAGATGCTGCTGCTGCTGGCTGGAGGACCACATTTTGAGAACTGGCCTTCCTGATGGGACAGATGACCTCTCCACTTCCACTTCATTTCCTAATCAAGCACTGCTTATGTGTGGAAAGGCTGTCATTCTAAAGAATAGTTTAATAAAAATTATATTCTCAGAGATTTTATAGTCTTGAGCTTAGCTTCATGACAACTTTGAATAATAAGCACTTGAGGGCTCTATTCCAAGATGACCTTCTTATTTATAATTCATATCTGATTTGATTGACTTGCAAGAAAATATAAAATCATAGTTTGATAAGTAACTCTCCTGTTCTCTTTCCTTATTTTTAAGAACAATATAATAATTCACTTGTAAAAATATAACGTTTACTAGAGTGAATGGCCAAAAAATTACTTCTTTCTTACCTTTCTAGGATTGTTTTTCTCTAGGACTTTTTTTTTTTAGAATGAAAAAAGTGTCAATTTTCATCATATTATGTTGGCATCCTTTTGACTTTACTTATGTTTGATTTTTTACATCTTGGTATTGACCTTTTGTTGTTGGTTTCATCCTGGTGAATGATAAATGTCATGTGTAACAGGATTCAAGTTATTTTATTTTTTTGTTAAGATTTTTTTTTTTTTTTTTAATTTACGATAGTCACACACAGAGAGAGAGAGAGAGAGGCAGAGACACAGGCAGAGGGAGAAGCAGGCTCCATGCACCAGGAGCCCGACGTGGGATTCGATCCCGGGTCTCCAGGATCGCGCCCTGGGCCAAAGGCAGGCGCCAAACCGCTGCGCCACCCAGGGATCCCTGTTAAGATTTTTTGCATCTACAGTAGACACTTGAAAATTACAAACTATGTCTGAGACTATAAAGTACAGCAAAAAGACACTTATGGACTTTTATCGTTTATTTCTCAATAATGTTAGTATGACTTCTTGACTTTCTTATGAATCATATATGAATTTTATAGCGTTTGTTTGTTAGGAGCACATTCTCATAATACAGACATGGTCACTGTCCTTGTTTAGAGCTCCTGAAAGCAGCCCTAATTTGAAGATTTGGCTATAGGTAAGGGATGGGATGGGGCATCTGAGTTGCTCAGTAAGTTAAACAATGGACTCTTGGTTTAAGCTCAGGGCATGATCTCATGGGCTGTGCGATCCCCTGAAGGAGGCTCCATGCTCAGTGGGGGATCTGCTTGAAAGATTGTCTCCTTCTGACCCTCCCCTTGTGCTCTCTCTGTCTCTCAATCTCTCAAATAAATAAATAAATCTGTAAAAAAAGAAAAAAAAGATCTGAGACATGATCCCATGTAGCAGGGGCAGGGAGATTGAGAAAACAGAAAAACCAGGAAAGGAGGAATTAGGCCTTAGGGTATTGGTATGGACAACCAGGGCTTAATCTGGCTGGGAACCCTCTCAGAAACATATAGAACATACCTGGGAAGGTCTTACAGAGAGATGGAGAAGCAGGTTGGGTGCTCACTGCTTGAGGCTGACTTAGGCACATGAGATCCAGTCTCTCTGTTCTGTCTCTGCTACCTACAAACAGGTAGCCCAAGACTGTGGCCCAAGACTGAGCACCCAAGACTGTGGCTCCAGAGGCTCTCCAGGGACAATCACGCCGTTATGTGAGAGCCACGTCATGAGTGGTAGCCACTGCCAGAGATGAGCCCAGGAGATGCATAGCAGCACCAAATCAAATAGTCTGCTACAACCAGCATTCCCAGGGTGGCTTTTTCAAAGTTTAATTCCCCATTTTATGAGAGATCTTTGCGTCAGCAAAAGTGCTCATTAAGCATTCCCCAACTAGCTTCTGCCAAATTATCTACAGACTTTACAGTGAAGTGGTTCAGATTAATGATGCAAAAGAAAAGGAAATTTAATGGAGAAAGTAACCAGGTCTTGGAGTGCTTTCACTCCTAACATCCTGAAGTTCTGCATGTGCCCACAGGTGTCTTTAAAATAGCTTCTGTTTCTCCCAGAGCCAGCCCTCCCTACATGCTGTGGTCCTCACACTGCCTATCTCAGACTCTCAAGCAGTGCAGAGGCCTGCCAAGCTTGGTGATACAGCTTCCCCCCTCCCCGGGGGATGGATCTGTATCCCCCATCTGTGGTGGGATACAGATACTCACCACAACCCATCACTGACCCTGCCCCATCCCTGAGCTTCACCTCCTGGTTAGGGTGAGGGATTGGACAATATCAGGAAAGAAAATGCAGCTTTGGTAACATACATTACTTGTTAATGAAGCTGGTTGCAAATTTAATAGTTGACACTTTGGTCCTGCTGAGATGTCTCCAAGCATCAGAGATACATTCTTCCTATCCCAGAAGCCCTTTGTAGCTCTGGAAACAGAAGTGCTGCTTAAACATCAATTCTGGGTATCAATCAGCCCTGGGTGCCCAGTGTGGCACATGATCACATGATCCCAACCAGGGTCCTTTGTGTGTGAGGCACAGGCTCCAGATTATTCCTCTCTTGGTCCCATTTTTATAAAGCCATGTCCAACACAGAGAGCCGCTGGAATACCAGGAAATCAGCCTACCTGCATACTTGCATGGCTTGTTCCCTTACCACTGGAGTGCTCAATATCAACTTCTCAGGCATGGCTTCATGGACTCCTTTCCCTAATATAGCAAACCCTACTCCAGACACTCCCTTATCCCTTCCTCTGCTGGATTTCTTCAATAGCATTTATCACTGTAGCACGCTCTATGTATTTGGCTCACCTGTGGTAGGGCTGTCCTCTCTGGGATGTGAGCTTTACCTGGCTGGATATTTTTTTACTACTAGGGGTCATTATTGAAGCCCCAGTGCACGAGGCAGGGTTTGGAACATACAAACTCTGTGTTATTTTCATAGATTAAAGAAAAGTGTAAATTAATGTATTAGTAAAAACTTATTGTCATCTGTGCCCTAGACTGCAACCACATTTTTCTCAGCTGATGCTTGGAGACATAGATATTGAATATGCCAGAAAACCCTTGTGAGGTGAAGCAGCGAGTTGTATATAAGTTAGAATAGGGTTAGAGACCAAATAAATAATTACAGAATGTTGAACTGTTCTCTTGACCCAAGACAAAGGCCAAAAAAGATGGAACAATGAACTCCCGCCCAAAGAAATGTAGCCCTGGCCACAGCGTCTAGAAACCTGGACCTCTGGTGCTCTGCTCCATGCTCGTCACAGGAGACCCCTACTTGAGAAGTCAAGGTGGGGAGGAGGCTTCCTCCCCCAGAACACAGCAAGGGGGGTGAGCTGACATGGTGTAGCTGAACCACAAGATTCAGCTCAAGAAGATTCCAGCAGGGCCGTCCAGGGTGTATGAGTGTTGGTGCAGATTTTTTGCCCGCTCCTTGTCTATGTAATCGAAGACATAGAGAAAGGCTTAGGTTTGCTCAGCCTTTCCCACAGCTGAACTCCCAGCAGCTGCCCTGTTGACTAGACTATCAGGGGAGGCTCGCGCTGACTCCATGGCTCCCCTCTTCTGCTAAGCCGGCTGAAGTCAGATGTGCTCAAGATGTCTGCATGGCGGCAGGCTCCCTCCAGTTAGCCCACAAACAAAAGCATGGGAACCTAAATCAAGTCAGCGAATTGATCATCATTGTCTGAATGAAATCTAAAAAATTGAATTTGCCAAACAGGGTAAGTACAGGCGTGATCCATATTCATGTTCGGAACTGCCAGGAGGCCTGAGATCTCCAGCAGGCACTCACAAATGAGTAGGCAGACATGCCCTCTCCACTTTTCTTTTCGTTATTCCTTCACTTAAAAATTCTGTTTCCATCTGTGTTAAAGTGAAATTTTAGAAAGAGAGTTCCAAAACTTAGGGTTGAAGCCAAACCTCACAATTTCATAGCAGTGTTGCCATTTCTTGCCAGGAACGATGAACATTTCCAGAGCCCTCCCTTGCCCAGGAAAACATCCTGCTGCACATCAGTTTTCTTCTCTCACAATCCTGGGAGGAACGAGGGCAGAGATTCATATTATTAGGTGAAAGAATTCCTTTTTACCAGGAAAGAAACCTAAATCTCAGAAGGATAAGTGACAGGCCTGGAGCCCCCCAGCACCAGCACAAACCCTGGTTCGAGCACCTGCATGTGCCCCCAACTGTCCCTTCTCCAACTGTCCCTGGACCTCTTGTTTGTCCTTTGTATCCTCACAGCCACGTCATCTTGCACTTTTGTCTTCACTCATAGGTCTATGACTGACTCTGAAACTAGGCCAGGGCATACATGCAGACCAGAAAAGTGGGGGACCATGAGGCTATGGAAGGCACCTCCCTGTGCAGCCACCAAATGAGGGTGGGGACTCCAGATGCTGCTGCCTTCAGGGCTCCAGGGAAATCAACAATGCTTCAATTCATATTTTTTCTCTCTGAAAAACAAAAGGGCTTAACAATAAATGAGAATTCCTGACGTTCTCCAAATCATAGAAGGGCAGTTCAAGATTGCCTGGCCAGCTGCCTTCTGTCTGATAGCATAAGCATAGGTAGACACTCCACAGTGTCACCACCCTGAGAAGAGTAACAGAACCCTCCGGGTCCTTGCCAAGTTGAGGTGGACATTCTTCTCCTTCCAGAAAACAAGCCAGTCACTTGGTGTTTCTAGAAGTTTCCACGGTGACAATTAATCCTATCTATAGTTACCAAGGTTGGTGGGACCAGGTGGAAGAAGGCTGGACTTGATTCTGCAAGCAGCATGGGGTCAGGGAGCACTTGGGGAGATTGAAGGTCCTGGGCCTGAGAGAGTGTCAGGGCACACATGCCTCTATGATGATGTTGAGGGCCATCTCTGGATAGGCAATGCCCGCAGTGCTGGGTCTCTACCCAGAAATCTACAGGCAACACTCAGAACCTGCATAAACACTGCCAAGGCTTCCTTGGAAGTCTTGCTTGCACAAGCCACCTGCATGTATCTCCACTCAGGACTATGCTGGCTTCTCTCCTCACGGGCCTACCACCCACTCCCCATGTACTGTATCTCTCCTTGAGCATCCCTCCTCCTGCTGGCTTGAACCCTAGGCTCTCAGTCTTGCTCTGGATGAGCCCACCCCTAGCCCTCTTCCCTGCAGGAAACCTGAGCAGGACAGCTGCCAGTCAACAGGCCTGGGAGATGCTGTAGTCTAGTGAGAGGGGTTTGGGTCCCCTCGCTGGTTCTGATCTTGCTTCATTCTACTCCTCATGCTCTGGGCAGGCATCAGCGAAGAACTTGGCAGTGCACACACCTCTGTTGACAATAATGCAGAACTGGCATGGACATAGGCCTTCGGGCAGGGGGACAGGCCACTTCACATAAGAGCAGGCCCCAGGAGTCCTCAATTGTCTCGTGACTAGAGCACAAGATTTCTAGATTCCATGCTATCAGCCAAGCCTGAACTTAACATAGTGGGGGCTGTAAAAACTGGACAAATCAGGGTGCCTGGGTTAAGTGATTAAGTGTCCCACTCTTGAATTCAGCTCAGGTCTCGATCTCAGTCAGGGTCATGAGTTCAAGCCCTATGTTGGGCTCCTCACTGGGTGTAGAGCTTACTTTAAAAGGTGGGGGGCACCTGGGTGGCTCAGTCAGTTAAGTGTCTGCCTTTGACTCAGATCATGATCTCAGGGTCCTGGGATTGAGCTCTGCATCACACTCCCTGCTCAGTGGAGAGACTGCTTCTCCCTCTTCTTCTCTCTCCCTCTAGGTGTGCTCTCTCTCTCTCTCTCTCTCTCTCTCTTTCTCTCTCTCCTCTCAAATAAATAAATATTAAAAAAATAAAACTGAACAAATCTCCATAGTCCCTGGTCATCATCCCCAATACAGGACTCCAGGACAGCCGCTGATAGCATTCCTCCCCGCCCTGCCAGCCTGTCAGTGTCAGATACAGAGGCTGCAGGAACTGTTGCAGAGGGTCAGGCCCCAGTGTAGAAGGGCAATGCCTGCTCCCCTCTCTCTTTCCCTCCCCTCCAGCAATGCAACCTGGAGCGAGTTACCAAAACCCCATCTGAGTGTCAGTTTCCTAACCCACAGGAACCTCATGAGGCAGTTGTGGAAATTAAAGGAGCTATGTATATAAACAATGTGCTCACCCAGGGCCTGGCACACCACATGCAGACCCCAGAAGACAACTGTATACTGCCATTGTGGCTGCAATAGCTGGCACGATCCTCCTATAGAAGACTTAGATTTCCAGATGCCATGGACCAGGCCTCTTCTCCCTCCTTCCTCTGCTGTGTTGCCCAAGCCGAAACATCTTGGTGGGTGCCTCAGTGCCCTGCTGAGACACCCTTTTAGGCATGAGGTGCCCATTCCTCAGCTGCCTGGCTGCTGCTGGCCAGGGCTCACTGCTCTACATGCCAAAAGCAACTGTTCCCAGGTTATGCACTTGCCTCCTCTGCCTGGTTGCAGGGTCAGAGGTACTGAGATCCAACACCTGTACCTCAAGGTGGGGCAACTTTCAAAGGCCATACTGATTTCAGTGTTCCCTGTGGGCTCAGCAAGTCTCCTGCTGCATCACGATTAAACCTCTACCCAATCTAGTTTTTCTCTTCCCAAGCTAGTCCCCAAAGCCTCTTGCACACACATCTTCCTGGGTCTGTGTGCAGACCCTGATGCCATGCTGCATGTTAGATCCCCAGAACTTATAACTGAAAGTTTGTACCCTTTGACCAATACCTCCTCATTTCCTGGTCTAGGAAAAACATCTTTTCATTAAAGTTTGTCTAGAACCACAAAAAAGAACAGATTTCTTGATCTAGAAGGAAGAGAACTAAGGTACAGGATGAAAAAGAAATCTTATCTTCTCTCCGTTCTCAAAATGTTGAGCATCATAGTCAAGAGCTCGCTGTCTCTTTTCCAGTTCTGGCCTTGGAGCAGACATCAGGCTCCCTTGGGACCAGTCTCTCAAACTGGACAGTTCTATGTGCAGTCTCAGCACTGTCAACCAGAAAAACACCCTGGAAGTCTTCTTATTTTCCTCTCCCAACCACTAGCATGACACCTCCAGATGGTTGAAGGAGAACCCCCCGATGCTGTGTGTGTACCCCTCTCAGGTACCTGAGAGAGCATTGATCCTGCTAGAAACCATCAGCCTAGAGTCAGAACAATACACTGGACTTGACTTTTCTGTTGAAAGACATACCTCTGTGGACTCAGGAGCTGCCTTGAAGAGCTCTGTCTTGCACAACCTAACGGCAACCTGAAAACAGCTTCTCTATGTGGTACAGCTCCCCAGGGCCTGTAGGCTTCTTTCCCTGGATGTCTGTGGCAAGACAGCGGACAAAGCTGGTAACTAGAGAGGGTCAAAGAGCACGGCAGAGAGGAGCTTCAGAAAAGCATGTGGTCAGGGGTGCTGGATCCTCCAAGATGGAGAGCAGGCCCAGCAGTGGGAGCAGAGGCACCCGGAGACCAGGAGGTAAAGGCAATGCTAAAAGTCTGAACTCAGTTCTGTTTGCCAAGAACCAGAGACTTTTAAAAAGATCACATCTCCTGTTTGGAAAGACCATCTGGAGCACAGGTCTACAGAGTGATAAGCTGAGGGGGTGGGGGCAGAGAGGGAGACCAGAGGCACAGATCATGACTCTGGTACAACAGTTCAAGGGCCACTGATACCTCCTGATCATTTAGATACAGCTGCACATCCAATCCACCCTTCAGTAGGGTGCTACCTTGATGATATTGGTACCTCCTTTCCTTTTCACCTTGGAGGCTGCTCCGTGGAGATGTGGGTTATGTGAGAATACTATATTTGCTGAACATCTCAGAGGACAATACAGTGTGTCTCTTGGTGGAATGACCAGAGTCTCCACATAGAAACTAGTCCTGGAGGATATTCTTTTTCCAGGTGGCACGTGGTTTCTTGGAGACCAGAAAGCAATGCTACTTGAGAGACCACATTTCTGCCAACCTTCCCACACAGAGACTTGCCACCATGATGTTTCTTCTGCATCTTGAATTGGAGCTGGTTCCTTTACTCAGGATTCTTTCACTTTCTGTCTTTTACAAAAGACAGAATCTCTCTCTCATTTTTTAAAGATTGTATTTGTTTATTTCTTTGTTTATTTGTTTGACAGAGAGAGACAGAGACAGAGAGCACAAGCAGAGGGAGTGGCAGGCAGAGGGAGAAGCAGACTCCCCCCACCTGAGCAGGGAGCCTGACATGGGGCTCCAACCCAGGGTCTTGGGATCATGAGCTGAGCCAAAGACAAATACTTAACTGACTGAGCCACCCAGATGCCCCGAAGTTACAGGATCTTAAATCAAAATGGGTGCAGCCTGCTGGCTCAGCAGTTTAGCACCACATTCAGCCCAGGGTGTGATCCTGGAGACCCAGGATCGAGTTCCACGTTGGGCTCCCTGCACAGAGCCTGCTTCTCCTTCTGCCTGTGTCTCTGCCTCTCTTTCTCTCTCTCTCCCTCTCTCTCTCTCTCCATGTCTCTCATGAATAAATAAATAAAATCTTTTTAAAAAATGGCTTAATCACAAAAGGAATGTACTATCTCCTATAACATGAAAGATTTGACTATAGGCATAGCTGGATCCAGGCACTCCAACAATGTCATCATGAATCTACCTTTCAAGTCTCCTTTCACTCTCCCTGTGGTTCTAGAATCAAGGGTTTCAGACTTATATTGAACTGATTTAGCAACAATAGCCAATAAGATCTTCTATTCTAGGAATTCTTACAAAAATGCCATGAAGAATCTCATTCCATCAACATAACCATGACTCTATTCCTAAATAAGTCAGTGTGATCAGAGGGATGAACTACACTGGTTAATTACTCCTGGAGCTGGGGGACAGGTAGGAGGGAAGGAGAGGGAGGCAAAAAGCCTACAAAAGATAGAGATTAGGAAAGAAAGTACTTCCTCAAAGGAAAATCAAGATGCTATTGCCAAAGGGGAAGATTATGAGCTCTAGGCAAATGAAACAAATGGTCACCATATGCATCCTGGGAAGTCCCATCCCTTCACAGACTGAGGGAGCTTTGAATCCCTTACTCCTTCAACACCCCGCTCTTTCCATTAAGCCAAAACTTAATCTCTTTCTTCCTTAACTCTTTGCTTTCAGCTCCTAATGGCATTCATAAACTTTGGGCTTATTTTAGGCAAATATAATACAGGGGATTATGCACTATTGTGGAGCTAGAATCATATCTTATTTGCTGCTCCATCCCCATTTCCTAGAATACTGTACCTTTCACACAGATATGTTGGATTAAATGTGTTGGATTTATGTTTTTCCGGTACCAATATTCTTTGTTTTGCTAAGCAGAGGGGGGAAAAAGGAGCATTGTTTCCGGTATCCAAACCCACTTCCCTGCCTCAATCCAGTTAGGTGCATAAGCAAAGAAGGCATGCTAGTAAACCAAACCCTTAAGAGACAGTTGGACCTTGACAGCCACTCACACTGGGAATGACAGACATATATGTAGAAGCTTCTGACACGATCCCACAAGTCACATCCATGGGCCCTGTGGTTTCTACTGTCTCTGCAAAGATTTATGTCTCACAGAGGACCCTCCTCCCTTTCCCTGTGATAGTGAGTCCAGAGCCCAGAGGAACTGGTGCATTGATGAACCCCCATCCAGGCCATTTACTATTTACATTTCTTGCTTATGTGGGACAGCATCTCCACACGTAAAACTTCAAATAACAAAACTATTATGTACCATGGAATTTTGGGGTCTCTTGGAAATAGTAAAACAGATGCTAAATTCACTCATGCCAGGGTCTACAGAACCAAGAGCCCTCTAGTCAGGACTCAGCCTTAAAAGCAAGGACATCCTTAACCAGAATACCTTCTTTACTGAGAACCCAAGGAGCTGTGTGTGTATGTGCACACACACACGTGTGAGCTTCTTCCAGCAGGAATGCCAGACACAGATGCCCCAAGCCACAGAGTTAAGAAGAAGATTCCCAAATCTCACATGTGGAGAGTTCTAGGGCTGGAGCCTAACTGGAAAGAACTGAAACCAACCAGCCTTTCTTCAGGAAACATTCACATGGCTACTAGGGGCACTTTTCAAAACCAAGGGCACACGAAGCAGTATGCAGTCTTGCCCCCCTGGCTGATAGTCACCAATGGAGAAACCACTTGTGCAGTGTCCAGAGTAGGGGACCGTGGGAGCACAGAAGAGGGACTTAATCCAATTGTGGTGAGAGAAGAGGGTTTAGGGTTGGGTCAGTGAGTAGAGAAGACAAGCATGTACACAGGGTGCCTATGGGAGCCTATGGAGGTGGCTTTACCACCCTGGGGGAGGGGGCAGCCTCGGGGGTAGGGTCCTCGACTAAGCCAGGAGACAACGCCAGCTTCCCCACTCCTCTCCTCTCCTCTCCCTAGTTCCCTCTCTCCTTGGCCTTCCCTTGTCCCACGGAAGCAAGACAGAAGATAAGCTGGGGCCCATGGTTTGCTTTAGGGCAGGCTCACACTCAGTTGTGGTGAGGCCCTTGGGCTGTCTAGAGGCCTGTGTAGATAAGGCCACTACCTTGAGAAGATAACCCTGGTGTTGGAGTCAGGAAAGCAGCCCTTGTTCTGGCCTGTTCTCGTGGCCTTGGACACATCCCTTTCCTTCCTCTAGCCTCATTTCCCCTCCTCTGCAGGGAAAGAGATGAGCATCCTTCCCTCCTTACTCTGTGGTTCCATGATCAACTCTTTCAGTACCAGAGGCCTAGCCTTTGTGCCAGATTAGATGTGCCACATCGCCTTTAGCCATAGATTCAGAAAACAGCAGCATCAAGCTTACGGGCTATCTCCCTACAACTTTCCTCCCCAGGCACAAATGAACATTTCTTATTCTGAGATCTTTTGCAACCAGAACACTTGTTCTGAGCTAAAGAATTTTCCTTCCCTTGCTCAAACCAGCCATAATTGTTCTAACCACAGAGCGAACCTCAGCCACTCTGGTTTCCGGGAAAACCCCTTATCTTTACAGATTATGCCAGATGATCTTTTGGTGCCTGGTCCCCATGGACAGCTTTGCTAGTGGTCTCTAGGAAGTAAGATACTCCTGGAGCTCAGGCTTAATGTTTTTCCCTGGAGAGCAGAGTTACTCTGTAAATCTGTAACCCTCTTGGCCACCTCATGTGCTAGAAGAGAAAGCCAGTGAAGCACCAAGGACATGAACGTTTATTGCTCTGTGTCAGGCGCTGTGTTGGACATGGTATCCTCAATTGTGCATGTGGTCCCCACACTGAGGAGGAAACTGAGGGACACTAAGTGATTTGTCCCAAGACCAACAGCTAAAAAGTGATTGAATAAGGATTTAAACTCAGATCTGACTCCAAAATCCATATTCTTCCTACTGCCCCAAAGATATATGTCTACCACAGCACTTGCATGCTTTGGAAAAGAAAATGTCACTGTATCCAAATCTTTGGGGACTTGCTGCTTTGGTAAAGTTACTTTGGTGCAAGATCCATGCCTGCTCTACCTCTCTATTCCCTTTTTCCTTTATTGATCTGAATTCAGATCAAGTCTCTCCAGCAAAGACTAATCCAAGTAGATATTCCTTCAACTGTCCGATTTCCAAATGCTTTCATTTACTTGTGCACATGTGTGCATGCATGCATGCACACACTCCCACACAGAAGGAGGGAGAGAGCCAACGTGCATGCGGAGGGCATAGCACCTTCTAGCTTACAAAGCATTTTCACATTTTCACATCTGTTATCACATCTAGCCCTCACATCAATTATCAAGTGGATACCATCACTTTTTAAAACACTTTTAAAAACTTTTAATTTGACCTAATTATAGAGTCACAGGAAGATTCGAGGATAGTATGGAGAGGTGCCCCATACTCTTCACCCAGTTTCCCCTCATGGTTACATCCTATTTAGCTACAGGACAATACCAAAATTAAGAAACTGACCACTGACATTAGCATAAAGTGTGTCTGTATAGTTCTGTGGCAATTTGTCACATGTGTAGAATCATGCAACCATGGCAAAAAAGGCCAATATCATAAGATCATATACTACCTGATTTCATTTACAGAGTATTCTCAACTTAAAGATGAAAAATTAATGTTCAGAGAGAGGAGGTGACTTGCTCAAGGTCACACAGATAATGAGTGGCATGTGAACCTGGGCCATGACTCTAATTAAGTGTACCAGATTGCTCTGAAATAACCTCTAGGGACAAGAAGTGACTCAGCAGAGAGATCTCAGAAGTACAATGGAAATTCTCAAAGAAGTGGATTTCTCTGAAAGCAATAGAACTGCCATTGGGGAAAAAAAAAAAAAAAAAAAGAACTGCCATTGGGAGCCCGTCCTGTCCTGTCTTCAGTCTTCATCTGGGAAAGGTCCGCCCCTAAGCCCGGCAACCCCACGGGTGGCTGTGCCCAACCTGAGAGGGGGGCACAGGTTGACCTTCACCAGCAAGTTCTCCTGTTGGGTCTGGGACAACTGTGCTCTAGTGGTGTGGCTACTTCTGCTGTTGTAGTTTCAAGAAGCCTTCCCCGAGGTCTCCGTTCTGGATTCCAGCTCAGCCACCCCCGCAGAGCTCCTAGAGAAGCTTGTCATAAAATAGTAAGCAATCAGGCATTTCCTGAGCATTTGTCCCAAGTGCTGTGCTTTTTTACAAGAAAGGAATGTGTGCTCAGAGCTATTGATTGCCTAAGAATCCTGCAAATGTGATTTGACCAAACCAGTATTCTCGGCAAATGACATTTAAGGGAGGAAATTTCCTGCCATCGTTGGGATTCAGGCATTCATCATTTCTGCTTGGAAAATCAGAAATTTTCTGAGTAGTTTCTCTGTTCTAAATCTTATCTTGCTCCAGTCCTTCCTGCCTTCATCTTTCTGGAATCATGATTGTATTAACAGTAATCAGTGTGTCAAGCACTGCAGTGAGCACTTTAGACCTGTGATCTCATTTATTCCCCACAAAGATCCTACAAAGTAGATAGTCCCATTCTCCCTATTTTGCACATAAGAAATGCTCTTAAAGAGGTTTCCAATAGCCTGGGTGACACTGAGTGAGCAGAAAGGCTGGTGTAGAATGCAGACCCAACTGACTCCAGACCACTGCCTCTCATTTCAAAAACCCAAATCTAACCTTGTTGTCACCCTGCTTCAAGGATAAGGTAGACTCATCTCTCTCTGCTTTCCCCTGCCAAATACAACTATAAGCCTTAGAAATCGACACAAAATGAAAAGATGTTTGACTTCAGTAGCCATTAGAAAAATACAAATAAAAACAAAAATGAGATGTGACTACATACCTATCATAATGGTAAAATAAAAGTAATGATGTTACCTAATCCTGTAGAGTGTAAAATGCACAGCCGCCCAGGAAAAGAGTATGAAAGTCTCTTATAAAACTAAACATGCACTACCAGATAATCCAGCAATTGCACTCTTGAGCATTTATCCCAGAAAAATGAAATGCTAAGTGCATGTGAAAACCTATACATGGATGTTCATAGCCAAAATGTTCATAATAGCCAAAAGCTGGAAACAGCCCAGATGGCCCCCTTCAGTGGGTGAATGGTCAGACAAACTGCAGTACACACATACTGTGTGTATCAGGCAGGGATTTCCAGAGAATAATAGTATACTGACAATAATTCACAATAATGCAATATAATATAATTTAGTATATATTTTATATATAGTATATATATTTTTTCTAATATATGTAGTAATATATGATGTATAATAACACATGTTGGGTAATATAATATTTATATGAAAAGAAAGAGAGAGAAATTACTATAAGGAATTGTCCCATGTGATTATGTAGGCTGGCAAGTCCCAAGATCTGTAGGGACTTTTGGCAAGCTAGAAACCCAGAAAAGCTGATGGTTGAGCTTCAAGTCTGAAGACCTCAAAATCAGGGGATCTGAGGTTGCAGCCCCAGTTCAAAAATCATCTGGCTCTAGACCCAGGGAGAGCTGATGTCTCTCAGTTTAAGTCCAAAGGCAGGAAAAAAAGCCATTGTCCCAGTTTGGAGGCTATCAGGTAGAAGGATTTCCCTCTTTCTTGGGGAAGTGTCAGCCTTATCATCCTATTCAGGTCTTCAATTAATTGGGTGGGACCCACCCACATCCTGGAGGGCAGTCTGCTTTACTCAGTCTACCAATTTTAATGTTAACTTCATCAAAAAACGCCCCCGAATATTTGGGCACCCCATGTACCAGTAAAGTTGACACAGAAAGGTAACCATTACACCATGGAAGACTGCTCAGCAAGGAAAAGGAAAGAACTATTAACACATAATAGCTTGGGTGAAGCTCGGGGGACTTATGCCAAGTAAAACAAAACATTACATACTGTATGATTCCATTCATTCAACATTCTTGAAGTGACAAAACTATACAGATGTAGAGCAGATGAGTGGTTGCCAGGAGTTAAGATCAATTGGTGCTGAGGACAAGACAGAATGGGTGTAGTTATAAAAGAGTAATTCAAAAGATGCCTGTCTCCAATAGGACTGTCATGGTGGATACAGGAACCTACATCTGTGATAAAATTGCATCGAACTAAATACTCCCTCCCCAGACACACATGGGTACAAGTGAAATATCAATCTGAGTGAAATTGATGTGCTATGTCAATGTTAAAAATCATAATTTTGGTATCACAGTATGATTTTGCCAGATGTGAATCACTGGAGAAAGTTGGGTGGAGAGTATACAGCATCTTCCTGTATTATTTCTTACTACTGCATGTGGATCTATAATTATCCAAAAATAAAATGTTAATTAAAAATACATCAGCAGCGAAAAGAATGAATCTGTAATAATTGGCTTTGAGTATTCAGGATTCAGCTCTGAGCTGGGATTCAATCTCTACCCATGAGAACATGGGCACAAAGAAACAAGAGCTCCAGAATCAAGAAAGAAAGGAGGGTAGGTATCGGGTGGGCAAAGGTATCTGCTGCAACTTTCTTGTATGTCTTCTTCCCAGGCAAACCCAGTTGTCACTTGGATATTCCTATCTGAATAGATAAACATTTCAAGTTTAAGATGTTAATGGAACTCTTCTTCCTCTCCCGATTTTCCTTTCCACCTGTTTTTCTCTAAGTTAACAGATGATATCACCTTGCCTTTGCCACCACGCTAGGAAATGTTTCCTTCTGTAGGCCTCCTCCTGTGCTCTAATCAACCATCACAGGGACATTCGTCCTTACACCTTTAAACCCGTCTCTCATTCCCCTACCATGTGTTTCATCTCCATAAGTCCTTCTCCCAGATCTCAGCCTAGCTGTCGTTTCTCCCTGCCATGCTTGAGTTGCATGTGTTACCGTGTGCTACAAGCTACCCTGTTCATCTTGGCAAAGGTGCTATCCCATTTCATTTAACTCATCTATTTCTTCTCTAGACTGCAGGTTCTAAAACCAAGAGTCTCAACCTTGGCTATATGTAGGAATTACCTGGAGAGCTTTAAAAAATAGTAATGTCTCGACCTGCCACCAGATTTTTTTCTGGTGTAAGTGGTCCCATGAGCAGCCTGAGCATTGGAATATTTAAAAGCTTCCCAGGTGATTCCTTTGTGTAGCCAATTTTGAGAAGCATTGTTCTAAAGTTTCCAAGTCTATCTGTCCGCCATGTATCCCCGCCTCCAAAGCAGAGCCTCACACAGAGTGAGTCTAGAGATCATTGTAAATTCACTTATCAACTGAATGGGGCAAGTGAAATTGATCACTGTCTTCCTGGAAATCCTTAGATCGCAGGGTCTTTGAACCTCTGGAGATACAGGATGACTCACCTCTGAAGAACAGCGGAGCTCACCACCTTGTGGATGTGGCCAGGCCCCTGTGGGAGTTAGGCCATGCTCCCCTGTACCCTGCACCTTGGCCTGAGTAACCTGCGTCTCTGGGCAGAGGCCCTGGAGTGCTGGGCTGGCTGGCATCCCTTTCTTTTATGCCCTGAAGTGCTGCAGACCAAGCTACCACAGCTTGGGATTGGCAAAGTTAAACTTTTTCCTTCAGGGCATGAGCCAGGATATCAGATTCAGTGATTTGCAAATGGAATCTACATTCTGCAGATGCCAGTGTATATGCTTATAGCGCAGCTCCTGTGTTGCTGCCAGCCATGTGTCCTAGGCCGCAGAACAAAGCCTTGTTGCTGAAGACAATTGAGTCACAAATAAATGGAAGAGCATGCACAGCTTCTTTTTGCTCTAGCCTTGCTTACTCTGTGCAGATGTTCTTATTGTCTCAAGTCATTCAGAAAAATCTTTCAAAGATGCAGGCAAGAAGGTCAAGTTATTTCCTCCCACAGAAATTAGCTGAAATGTACTTTCTGGATGGATAGAGTTGAGATCATTTGACATGGAGCCCAGAATAGCGGATTTTTAAGAGTCAGAAACATAACTTAGCCCAGTGACCTCATTCTACATCTAAGGATATTTAGGCATAAAAGGAGAGGAGTGAAATGTTCGAGGTTGAGGGTTAAATGCCTATTTCTTGGCAGAAGCAGGAATAGACACCATCATGATTGGAATAGCACTAAAGAAGCATACTCCTACACTTTTCAAGAAATAAATAACCGCCATTCACTTATCCGTGCATTCAAAAGCGTTCACTGAATACCTACAATAAACTAAATATAACACAAGGCACCAGTGATGCCTTGTGCAAAATGGAATCCTGCTTTTAAGGAGGAGGAGAAAAATAAACTGGAAATAAAACTGAGTAGTAATGGTGTGATAGTGGCAAGTGAATGGTGCTACTGGGGTGCGGTGCAGGCAAGCATGAAGGTTGGGCAGAGGGAGCCAGAAAACCTGACCCACATGACATGAGGAATGCACAGGAATTGAAGAAATGGTTAGAGTGTGAATGCTTAGCACTTAGGAGAGGTAAAGCCATCATACAAGTACTAAAAAAACGCCAAGTGAAATCACTTTGTAACTTTTAAATGTAGAAAACAGGGCAGCCCAGGTGGCTCAGTGGTTTAGCACCACCTTCAGCCCAGGGCGTGATCCTGGAAACCCGGAATCGAGTCCCACGTAGGGCTCCCCGCACGGAGCCTGCTTCTCCCTCTACCTGTCTCTGCCTCTCCCTCTCTCTCTCTCTCTCTCGCTCATTAATAAATAAATAAAATCTTTAAAAAAATAAAATAAATGGAGAAAACATCTCTAAGTATGATTCAAAATCCAGAAACAACAACAAGAAAGATTAGTAAATCTGATTAGGTTAATCTTTACAAAAATAAGAGACAACAACATAAGCAAGGTAAAAAGAAAAGATAAACGGGGGTGAATACAACTGGGGCTGCACAGGTAATATGCACTGGACCTGGTAAAATGCTCGAATTTATTCTTAATACATTGCAAAGCCATGGAAGGTCTGTAGGCACTGAAGTGACCACAGCCAAACCTAGGTTTTCTGACTCTTCTGCATTTTACAGGTGTCTCACCTGAGCAGCGCCAGCTACACATTAGAGTCACTTATAGAATTTCTAGGCAAATGTTTCTTATACCTGGGCCCTACTTACAGAAACTCTGGCCTCATTGGTCTGGAGTGGTCTCCACACTGCATGTTTTTGGTGGTTGTTTTTGTTGTTGCTGGCTGGGTGATTTTAACATGTCCCCAAGGTGAAAATCTCTCTCCCCAACTGAGCTTCCAGCAGCCTGCTAAGTGCTCTTTGTCTTCAAGGATTTTTCAGATCCTTTGATTGTCTTTGTTTTTTAATCTTCTTTATTGAATTCTAGCAAAGAGGGGATCCAGCACCCGGGGAGCCATGGTAACAGGAAGTCCCTGCTTTCTTAAGCATCTGAATCCAGTATTCTCAGGTAGGTCCCCTTGGTCTAGAGGCTCAGAAGGGTGGAGTTGGCAGGCAACAGAGAGGGGCTAACATTTCAACAGCAGAAATAATGAGGTCAGGGAGACTCCCCACAGACACTGGAGAGAGAGGAGTTAACTTCTTTTTGTCTTAAGAATTCCAAATTTCATCATGATGGATGATAGATAGGATTTTCTTGAATGATGTTTTTAAAACTTTTTCTTTGAAAGTAAAGAGTCTGCAGGTTCTACTCTGAAGGGAGGGAGAAATCAGAATGTAATGCAATGTATCTTCCAATCCTGTGACTGGAAGAGCTCTAGGACCAGTAAGCGATGGGAGAAGGAGCTCCCAGGCTCCTGAGCCACTCCTGTGGGCACCCTCCTGGCTCTTCACCCTGCCCCCAAGTCTGTAGTATGCCCCATCTTCTCAAGCTCCAGCCTGTGAGCATGATGAGCATGAAGGTACACTCAGGACTCAAGTGCTCAGCAGTCCTGCCTTCCCTATGCAAATCTGGTCCTTCCCTTTCAGGGATGGTCCCCACTGATGGCCCTACAGCGGAGAGTTTTAAGTTATCCTTGAGGTAGTTTAATGCATCCAGGTGGCTCTTAGCAAGTGGTCCACATTCATAGAGTTATATTTCCTTTCTTCCCCCTTCACCACTAACCACACTCAGTCATGACCAAATCCCGTATAATCTATCCGTGGTTCCCCAAACCATCCCACCCTCTCCATCTTCACTCCTACCCTCAGGTCTGGGGGTGGAAGTGGTCAGCATGGTGCAGGCTGTAAGACAGCCTGGTGAATTTAAAAACAAAGCTTAAAGTCACCAGGAATTCTAGATGTCAGTGATAAAACACTCCTCTCCCCTTCCAAAATCTTTTATTAGTTTATGTTCTAAATAATTGAGGCAGTCACTTCTGATTTTAACAATATATTTTGCAGGCTTCAAAATACCAATTTTTATTACATGTTTTCATAACCATCACATTTTCTATGGAGCATAATTTGGAAACTTCCAGTTATACAGTTGGTCTTTAACCAGCTAGACTAGGTTGGCCACATGGGTCCATTTCAAGAGAAGGCTTGTAACAATTTAAAACCATTTGAGCTGGCTTCCTATTTGTTTCTCAAACTGTTTCAATACATATTCCTGAATTTAAATGATAGGTTCAAAGCACATGACGATAGCCCAGTGATATTAGGCCAGAGGAAAAAGAACTTAGCTATTTCATTTCTGTCATTTGTATCCTTGATGTGGTCATTGGGAATATTTAGTTGTTCATAAAATTTAAAACAAAGAAGCAGGAGTATTAAGTATGAGATTTAACATTTTTGGTTTGATAAGGGCAAATTTTAGTTCATTCATAAGCTATTTTATTGAATCTGAAAAAAAATGTATTTAAAATGGACAGGTATTATTTTTAAGTCGTTAATTGAAAACGAAAGACAAGATTAAGAAAATAATGAGTATCACTAATTATCACATGATTATTGCTAAAAACAGTTTTTTCATATAGAGGAAGGGGGGTTGTTCAAATTTGCCCCATGCTGGGCATCAAACACTGGAGTCTACCCCAGAACTGACCCTTCCCGTGTTTCCTCTCCGCTAACAGCAGCCGCCTCCTCATTTCCTCTCATGCTTCCTGTCACTCCCCTTGATACTTCCTTCATAACACTCCCAGTATAATATTTCCAAAAATCTAATTTTATGTCCCACATGCAAATTCTATCCTCTTTAGTTTGAGGTCCCTCAAAATGTGGCCTGACATCCTTTAAAAAAGAGTAAAAACAACAAATGTGCCATAGGCTTGAGGAAGGCTGTCAGGGTACAGATGTAGAGAGAGGCATGCATTTGGGAACCACATAGGGGCTAGGATGTAGAGGGCCCAGTTATGGCTGGTGTGGTCAGTGACAGGCAGGGAGGCCCTAGGGGGGCCCTGTGGCTGACCAGCAGTGCATTTAAGGGGAAAGAAGGTGAGGGTTCAGGTGTGAGACTGCTTGAGGAGGCATCTTAGTTCCAAATTAACCAACAAGCAGAACTTGAGCCATTTCACACCTTCTCTTTATTTCATACCTGCTTTTAGGGAGTTTGCCATGATTAAATACTGAACATGTGTGGTGCTAGAGCACATACTCCTTATCAGTAGTTGTGAGGAATGACTGCTGCCCTGGGCAAAGATGTCATGTAAAGTTCCTAAGACCAGCATCCTTCCTTAAGGAGCCTGGATGTGAATGGGCCATGTCTTGGTAGCTTAAAAGGTGGGAAAGCACAGTAGAAGTGGCTGAGCTGGGTTAGACTTCTGGTTGTTCCACCTACTGGTCTGATGGTGGCAAGGGACTTATCCTCTCTGGACATCAGATTTCTCTCCTCTGTGGGAAAACAATCCAAACCAAATGTAACATCCATTTCTGGTAAACCAGATATAATCTCCAGAACCCCCAGCCACACACCCTATGTTCCAACCACACAGCGGTGTTCACCTTCTTCATCACACCAGACACTCAATCCTCCTGACTTTGCCATATGGAAGTCCTTCCCTCCTTGTGTTCTATTATTTTTTATAATTATTTGGGACATGTCAGGGTTCCCCCCTGGGATGAGTGAGTCCTTCAGAAAGGGGTTTTCATTATTTATTGGTGTACCAGCTGGTGTAGCCTAGAAACCCGTGGGTTGGAAGGTACATTTAGTAAATGGTGAAATCTACAGTACATTGCAATATAATATTCCAGAGTATTATGAGAGTAGCTTCACATGAAAGACACTTACTTCAGTCAATATTTAAGTTTATTGAGTCTGTGATAGGGTTCTCCTAAAATGACTGTCTTTGATATTTCAAAAGACTTTCATAAATTCAATTCCAGCACTGGCCTGATGCTATCCATCTGGGCCAGACCATCCAAGTGACTATAACATGGGCAGAGACCTTCAGGGTTGGCCTTCTTTCCCACCTGCCTCCTTCCAGTAAGAGGCTCTTCCACCTGGCGATGCTCCCTAACCTCGGTCCACTGGATTTTCCATAGTCCAGACTCAATGCAGGGAGCATTCAGTCACCTTGCTAGAGCTCACTGCCATCTTCAGAGCAGAAACTGAGGTAGGCTTATTAAGGCCAAACCCAAAAAGGTCCTAGATTCCCCCCACATCTCCCTCATGGAGGATGAGTTGCAAGAGCTTGGTGAACTCTCGCCAGCTGTGAGAGCTGGGAGACCTCACTCAACTCTAGCTGGCACCGTCCGCCGCACCGAGGCTCTGTACCTTGAGGCTGGCCCAGGTCAGGGCCTCCCCTGTAATGTCCTCACCTCCTGACTGCAGGTAGGATGCACCTGCCCAGTACTGAGAAGTCGTGCTGCCTAGACTACACTCATCATCCTCTTCCTCTCCATTCAGCCCACTGCCATCAGCTTTGGCCCACAAATCCCTAGAAGTTCTGTCCACCAAAATCACCAGTGACATCCTCATTACCAAATTCACAGCCTATTCTCTGTTTCTATACAAACCACGCCCTCACACCCAGTTGTTCTTTCTCTCTGAGTCTACACCTGCACTGTATTTCTGTGGCCATGAGATGGTTCTGGCTGAAGTGCAAGCATCACTTCCAGATTGGCCACAAAGACTCCCAAATGTGACCTCCCAAACTTCCTTCTGCTGACTTGCTACAAACTAAGGTGATGTCCTTGGATACCAGGTGTTGAATGGGGGCAGAGGGCAGGACAGGGGGCACAAGATTGAAGAAACCTGAGTCCTCAAATGGTCACCTGGAGGCGTGAGCCAAGTGCCCATGTTTTGGATTTCATATGAACAAGAAGCAAACTTTGTGTTCAGGTACTGAAATTTGGGGGTTTATCCACTATATCACATACTGTTAAGGTTTCATTCCCTGTGGGCTTCTATGCCTTCTGATACTCTCTATGCAAATCACTGTGCTTGGCTCCCTGAGCCTGAATTTTGCCATCTCAGCCATCAGTCACCCCTGGCCACAGTCCTTCCCCAACACTAAGCAGAATTGGTCCAGGCAGGTGGCTGGGGGCCCCGTAGGTGAGTAGCACAGCATCATGGCTAGCCTGGCTCCATGTGAGGCCCTTCTGAGTCTGCTGCCCATATCTATGGCAATGAGCTTGGCTGCCTCAGATATTTTAAATAAAAGGTAAACCTAAGGTTCTTGAGGAGAATCTGGAGGCATATTTACTTGGCTATTCTAATGTCATTTTCTAGGGCCAGAAAGTGACTGAGTGCTAAACCCCTCATAAATGGTAATTGAAGAGTTGGATATGGTTTACATAACTATCAGTGATTTCTCTTTGATGAGGCAATTGGGTTCTAATCGGAATAAATATTTATAGAGGAATAAGGACCACATCCTTTCTGAATTGTTACATCCTTGTTCTGAACATGTGCTTTGAAGAGGAGGGTTTGCTGGGATAGTAGAATCCTGAGCTATGGCTCAGATGTGGCTTCTTCCAGAATCCATGGAGAGGTCCCATTTGAATTTCATCTGTGGGGAGTTTGCAGCCCAGTCTCACATGGCCCAGAGGTGGTCTAGGAATGTCATGGTTCTGGGTGTCACCAGCTCTATAAGGAGGCTTGGCCAGACTCTTAGTTCTGGGCATCCTATAGCCAAGCTTTTACAAATATGGCACACCCATCAGCACCCACAGAGGCCTGGCAAGGCATGCTGTGACCAGTCTAAACACTCTGTGCTGAGGTAGCCCAGGCCCCCATGAAACACCAGCCATACAGGGCTAACCTGGACAGCAGAATTTGCCCTAGAATATGCTGGTGCAATTCGTCCAGGAGGTGGTAGGACACAGAAAGTTTCCATCAGGCACCAGCCTGGTAAACAGAGCACATGACACTCGAGATAAGCTTCGGAGTGCTCCAGCAGAGCCTCTGTGAGGGGCACCTCATCAGCCCCCGAGCACTGAGCCCACACTGTGTGCCACACGCCAGCCTGGATAGCAGCATTTAAACAAGACCACGTGTGTGCCCTTGGGGTGCAATCCGGATAAGACATGCTCTGCTCAACAATGACCACACTCAATCATGGGCAGGTTACCTGAGGGCCAGGCCCCCAGAGCTGGTCCTGACCCGTTGGCCCAGCTGTGTCATGTCACAAGTCAGGAAGCTAAGCAGAGAGGTCCTGCAAGATCAGGTGGAAGAGGTCTGTGGGGCCCCAAGCCTGCACACATCCCAGCGATGCCCCCGGGACAGCCGCACTGAGAGCAGCTGAGCTTACAGACCATGGATGAATATCAGAAGGGCTCCTACAAGCCTCTGCCAAGTTCTCTAGGCATCTGGAAAGAATTGCGGTCTGGGCTGGAAACCGTGTTCAGGACGACATTTTCCTGTAATATCCCCATTTCTAAATAGGCACATCATGGCGATGCCGAGTCTGATTTCAAGGTCTAAAATTTGTTTAAATTCACACCGACTTGGGAAGAAGGGAAAAAACCAGATCGTGGGAGGGAGCACACAGTGTGAGTCAGTACAGCCCATTCCCAGGCAGGGTCAGACAGCAGGCCCAGCACCAGCAGAGGCTCCAGCCACCCCCCCCCCAAGGCCACAGGACTTTGGCAGGGCTCCTGAAGGGGGCCCCGGCACCTGCCCAGCCCCTGCCAAACCCTGGGTGTTTATACACAAACACAGGGCTGAGTCTGCCCTCCTTCCTTTGCTGGAGGGCTTGCTCCTGTTGCCTTTCCCGTTCCTCGCAGAAGCAGAGGGACAACAGCTCTGGAATCGCAGAAGCTGGCATCCCCTGAGGAATGGACGTCACCAGAAAGAAAGCCCTACTGAGGAAAGACCATAGGGTCCAGGGAGGTTCGGAGATCAATGCAGGGTGAGTTCTCCCTTTGCCCAATAAATTGCTGTGGTTCTGCAGGGTCCCCAGGATGGGCAGCCGGGAATCACTTCTCTCTGGTCCCTCTCTGTGTTTATTCTCAGGTCCCACCCTCAATAAGAGAGAAAGCTCTCCGGGCTTTTGCTCTCCCCACAGCTCAGGGCAGGCTCATGCTTCTTCCCACAGAGCACCAGGTGAGGAGGAATTCAGAGAGCATCCTCCGCAGGAAGGACAGTGAGCCTCGTCTGTTCACTTGAGGCTCTCCCTGTGTATCTTGTGGACCTGGTTCAAAGCCCCTATTTCAGTCTCTGATCTCTGCATCGCCAGAGAACAGCCACAAGGAGGGGAGAAGCATACTCCGCCAGTGTGCTCCAGGGAAGCATTGTTTCCTCACGCCCAGCCTGGGGAAATGAGGGCCGCCTCAAGCCCCACAGTGCTCAAGCTTCTCCTCTAGGCCATGTCAGTGATCCACAGCAGGCTGTCTAGAGCCCTCTGATTCTCTTGTCCAGATGTTGACATTTTCACATGCACGCATACACCTCACATGCACACGGACACACAGTGCTGGTGTCACTGCTCCTTTCTCAGTTCTGCTGTCCTATGTTCATTTTGAATATATGTCTGGGTTCTAGACTCTGGCAGCTGAAAGCTGCAGAAGAAAATATAATTTATAATGATTTATGCCAGTGTGGTAGTGAGTATCACCTCCGGCTCCATGTGGCTGGATCCTGGCTTCCAAATGTCTTTATTTCTGCTCATTTTGCATCTCTAGGGATGGGAGTACAAATACCTCTGTGACCCAGTTGATGCATTTCTAGATTATCCAGGCACAGTTATTGACATTGGTGCTCCAGGGTGGGCTCCAGGGTCACCCTCTTTGCCAATTCTCTGATGGCTGAGCTATGCTCTTGTATGTTGTCCTCACAGTTCTGATTGTGGCCTCCAGCTGCAGCCAACACACTGTGGGGAAATCTGACGGGTGGTGATCGAACCTGATGTCCTTCCGAAGTCTAGAGCAATCCCCCTGTCAGGCCCCAGCGCTCGCCATTGTACCCTGATGTCGCGCTGGTAGGCGTGCATTGAAGGAGTAATCACAGGCATCCCGTGTCAGGTTTAATCCGATGCGTAGTGAAAGGGGACGGAGAGGCCAGGCTCGGGTTGGTCCAACAGGCTTTGGAGGGGCCGCGCCCTGGGCAGGTTCCGCCGCAGGGAGGTGGCGGCCGGAGGGCAAGCGGGCTGTTCAGGGGGTGTGTCTGCTGGGGTGACAGGTATCAGGCTTAGTACTGGTGAGATCGCCTGGGGCCATGACTGCCCGTGCCCTTATATGGGGTCTGGGGTCTGGGGTCTGGGTAAAGTACGGTTCAGGCTTCCTGCATAGGTCCAGGCTCCCCCGATGACGTGTCCGGCGTCCTCCGGGCGGGTGCTGGGGCCCGGAAGGTTCTGAGGTGGGGGCCACAAGGTGGGGGTCCGCCGCCGTCTTGCTGGTGCCCCCCATCCCCCGTCCCCTCGATCCCGCCGGCCCAACATCCCACACCCTACCACTATATATATTTATTCTTTCGGATTCTCTATAGTGGTGATGTTCTCCTCTTCTACTAAATTGACTGAAATGTGAAATGAAAACCAGGTGTCCTTAGGACCCTCCAGCCAACCAACAGCTGCTATGGAGGTCGGCTGAGAGCTTTTCCCACCTGCAATGCAGGAGTCTTGTCTCTCTTTCTCACCCATGACTCCATTCTCTCTCCACTGGTTTAGGTAAAGAGGTTCTTAATCACCTCACTAAACTGAGAAACTTTTTATTCTCATCCACTCTCAGGCTCAAGGTTAAAAACTTAGTGCAGGTTTTCTTAGTAAGTCTACTCTGCCAAAGACTTAAAGAAAAGTGAGCAGTGGGTCATGGCCTCCAGGCTCCCTGGCCATGCACCACCCAGGGGGGGGTCCGTATGCCTTTCCCATCCTGCTCACAGCTCTGCCCCAGTCCTGTCAACCCTGCAGGTTTCTGTAACACATGGTTAAATTCTCTCTCCCCTGGCATGTGCTCTCAGCTTCCCTAACCAGATGTCAGCACCTGATCCAGTGCTTTCCATGAGCTGCCAGCCTTAGGACTTTATGGCCCTTCAGCTCCCTCTGCCATATTTCTTAAGGATTACCCTTCCTGCTACAACATCAGTCCAACTTGGTCTTTTCAAAGTCTTTATTAGAACACACTGTTGTTAGAGTCCCCTCACTCAATATCACCATCAAGAACAAGAAGTCTGTCATGTAAATTCTCACAGTCAAGTGTACCTCCATCTTTATGCCCAAAGCAGGCACTCTGACTACAAGTCCTCCCCAAGAAAGAGGTCAGAGTCTTTTCCACCAGGTTTCCTCCCACTAAAAGTCACTACTCTTGCTGGAGCTATTCAGAATGGTAGAAAATCACTCAGTTCCATTATGCTCTAAGATACACTGAGAAATGGCCATTAGACAGCTCAGATAACAGCACCACAAATATCTCTGCTTCATGCCTCGAAGATCATTGGCAGCAGAGAGAAAACATCACTATTGGACAGTCACAAACACAGAGACCCCAAAAGATCATAAGCTATCTTCTTACCTTCCAACCATAGAGAGCTCTTCGTGGGTAAGCATGAGCTGTTTTCTCTGTGGTCTCCATTCCTATTTTGCCCGTCACAAACCCCAGAATATGTGTACTTATCTGCCTCCCGCTAGGGTTGGGCAATTGACTTCTTCTAATTTTTTCCTTGGTGAAACTAGATTGGGAGAGTTTGGTCTTCCAGATTGTCTATAGAAAATACTCTACAGTCAAGAAGCCTTTATCTTGACAATATGGAAAAGTTCTTCCAACCTACTCTTCTTTGGTACTTCTATGTCTTTTATCCACTGATTTTCTCTCTCTCTGAAGGGCTGATGGAGAGAGGAAAAGCTCACCCTGCTCCTAAGTACAGATTTGGATTTGAGCACTATCATGTACTAGGTCAATGACTTTGGGAAAACAATCAACTCTCTGGTTGTCAATTCACCCATCTATAAAATGGAGTTGTTAATATTCACCTCATGGGGGTTTCTGGGAATTAGACAAAATAGGTGACAGGAATATCCAGGTTTTACCACCCCTCAGTGCAAATTAGGTCACATTGTGATTGATGCCACAAATTTTGAGAGCTCTGAGGTGCTGCCAGGTCTTATAGGATCAGTTCCCCTAAGGGTCTCACCTTGAGTGTGCTTGGACTGAGCCCAGGGCTGCTCATCTCTGTTCAGCAGACCTAACCTCCAGCCTCCTTGAAGTTGTGCACTCCTCACCTCCCTTGGCAGTCCCTCTACTTCTCCATTCCTGGGATTCTCTACAGCAACTTGGCAAATGTTTTTGGTGAATTTGACAAAATTGTGCTCAAAATTTATGAGTAGAAGAAAGCCAATGTAAAAGGAATGACTTTGACTCTGTATGTGTCCTTACCAGTACCCCTCCCCAGGCTCACTGTCCATAGGTCCTGTCCAGTTTCCACTGTCCACTCACCCTCCAGCTTGCCACCCCATACCTGGGATCATACGCGTCCCAAAGTCTCAGATTATTCCAAGTGCCACCTGCAGAGGCACTGTCAAAGTTCACATCTGCCCTCCTAGGCTGTTCCTTGTTTACCGTGTTCCTTCTGCATGAAGGGAACTTCAAGCCCTTTTTGCAGTCTCTTGAATCGAGTGTCCACATCTTGTCTACTCCCACAAAAACTGAAAAAATACTTCCAGGCTTAAAGTGGCAATCCCCCCCTCAATCCTATCTGTTTTATACTCATTAAAGGAAAACAAAATGAATAATACAAACCAAAGAAAGGTAAACAAAACAAAAGCCATAAACAATTCAGTTAAAGCATCCTGCTTCATATATATGGCAGTAAGCAATGTTAGGAAAACATGATTAATCCTTAATTGACTGTTCAGGGGGCTGATGGCCTGTTTAAAATAATAATAGACCATGTATTTATAGAAAAATGCAAATTTCCATCCATCTTAAGAAACTTTTGGAACTACACAAAAGGCACCATCTTCTGCTCCATCAATGTCGTGGGAACAAGGCAGAAAGCGGGAAAAGGAGGAAATATTAAACATTTATTAATAAAACATGGTGTTTCATCTCTATGAGTTAGAATTGCAGATCTCTGAACCCAGCCCAGACTGAGTGAGTCATCCCTTCAATGGGGAAGGTCTAGAGAGTATGAGAGGGGGAGCAGAGAGGCTGTAGTTAGAAAAGCAAAATCATTCATTTACTTACTTCACATTCTCTTCAACAATGACAACAAAATTTAGTCTTTTAGCAGAAAAAGAGTGGATGAGGAGGTGGGAAGTCACAAAATAAGGGTATGATGAGCCATTCCCTTACTCCCCAGACCATCTGCCTGCCTGTCATAGGATGAGAAGGACAGGTCATCCTGGACAGGCCAACCTCATGCTGCATAGGTTTCATTTTTCACATTTCAAAATAAAATGCTCAGCTGAACAACAGAAAACAATAGCAGGTTGTTTTAGTTAAGTCTAACCTTTTGCCATCGTCAACTGCAACATTTTTTCTACAAAGGAAGTGTGCCCAGGGGAGAGCGCAACATAGACTGTGGGCTGAGCTCAGTAAAGGGCTGGAGGCCCCCAGCGGGGCCTCAGGGAGAAGGGGGTCAGTCAGGTGGGGGTCCCGGGGGAGCCGCGGCCCAGGAGCATCCAGGCCAGTGTGGACTGGGAGACTGCTGCAGTTACTGCGGGAGCTGACTCCAGGGCTGGAGAGCTGGCTGCCACCAGTGGTGTTGTTCTTCCTGGTGTCACTTTGTGTTTGGGATGGAGTGGAGCCACCAGGGAACAGGGGCCTCACAGGATAAACAGCTCCCACTGAGCTGTGCACCTGGGCGAGGGGCAGGGCAGCTCCCCCAGGTGCACACACCTGAGGATCAGCACAGCAGACCCTCCCCCAGAAGACCAGCTGGAAGGACAGGGGAAGAACAAGTTCTCGACCAAGCAGTGCTGGAAAGCTCCAGGGGAAGTCAAGGATTTACAGTATATAGAATCGGAGGTTACCCCTCCTTTCCTTTTTTTTTCCTTTTTCCAGTACAACTCATTTTTATGTCAGACTGAAAATTTCCAATATTTTTTCTCTTTTCCCACCTTAACTACAATATTGTACCAGTTCTTCATTTTTAAGTTTCTTCCTATTGACTTTCATATTTCTACAATTACATGTCTTAGATATATTTTCCACTTCTAAATTCCCTTCAACATACTCAATTTAATTTTGGGAGATATACAAGATATGTTTTTTTTGTTTTGTGTTTTTTGTTTCCCCTGCCTCATTCTGTTCTACAAGGTGAATATTAATACCTTTTTTAAAAAAAATACCTTTTAAAACATGACCAGCATGCACTCAGAACCAAGTGGGATACCGTGCTGGTTCATTCTGTGAGATTATATTCTCTTTTCATTCCCATTCTGCCCCCCCCTCTTTTATCTTGTTTATGTTTTGGTGGTCAATAGTGGGGCTTTCTACAAGTCTTGCTGGTTTATATAAATTTGGGACTGAGCATCTTCTAACATACAGAACTTGATACACTCAGAACCAAGAGGATCATCCTCTAGGACCCTCAGGTAGACTACATTCTCCCTCCACTATGACTTTGTCACCACCACCATCTCCCAGTACCCCACCCCCGTTTTTCTTTCTTCTCTGTTTTTCCTCTTTACTTTTGCTATTTTCTCTTCTTTTTTTCTTTTTTTTTTCTTCTTTGGAATTCTTGCCCTTTTACTTTTTATTACTTTGTTTTAAAATCTGTTTTTCACTTTACTGGTCCATTTGTTTTATTTTGCTCTGATCTTTGTTTTCATTTTCTGGTCTCTGACATCGTCAGAATCATTTAGGGTAAAATTTACTTAAGTTGTGGTTAATATTCTTGGCTCAGCCGACTCATACAGCCACTCTACCCTGAGCAAAAAGACCAGAAGGAAGAACCCACCACAAAAGAAAGAATCAGAAACAGTACTGTCTGCCACAGAGTTACAAAATATGGATTACAATTCAATGTCAGAAAGCCAAATCAGAAACACAATTATAAAGCTACTGGTGGCTCTGGAACTAAGCATAAAGGATTCAAGAGACTTCATGACTGCAGAATTTAGATCTAATCAGGGCAAAATTAAAAATCAATTAAATGAGATACAATCCAAACTGGAGGTCCTAATGATGAGGGTTAATGAGGTGGAAGAAAGAGTGAGTGACATAGAAGACAAGTTGATGGCAAGGAAAGAAACTGAGGAAAAAAGAGAAAAACAATTAAAATACCATGAGGAAAGGTTAAGGGGAATAAATGACAGCCTCAGAAGGAAGAATCTATGTATAATTGGGGTTCCAGAAAGCACTGAGAGGGACAGAGGGACAGAAAGCATATTTGAACAAATCATAGCTGAGAACCTCCCTAATTTGGGGAGGGAAACAGGCATTCAGATTTAAGAGATAGAGAGGTCCGCCCCCAAAAAATCAATAAAAACCATTCAACACCTTGACATTTAATAGTGAAACTTGCAAATTCCAAAGATAAAGACAAAATCCTTAATGCAGCAAGACACAAGAGATCCCTAACTTATATAGGAAGAACTATTAGATTAATAGCAGACCTCTCCACAGTGACCTGGCAGGCCAGAAAGGGCCAGCGGGATGTATTCAGGGTCCTACATGAGAAGAACATTCAGCCAAGAATACTTTACCCAGCAAGGCTCTCATTTAGAATAGGAGAGAAAAAGAGCTTCCAAGATAGGCAGAAACTGAAAGAATATATGACCGCCAAACCAGCTCTGCAAGAAATATTAAGGGAGACCCTGTAAAAGAAAGAGGAAACCCAAAGAAATAATCCACAAAAACAGGGACTGAATAGGTATTATGATGACACTAAATTCATATCTTGCAATAGTTACTCTGACCGTGAAAGGGCTAAATGATCGGATCAAAAGACGCAGGGTTTCAGACTGGATAAAAAAGCAAGACCCATCTATTTGCTGTCTACAAGAGACTCATATGAGACCTCAGGACACCTCCAGCCTGAAAATTAAAGATTGGAGAACCATTACCATTCAAATGGTCCTCAAAAGAAAGCAGGGGTAGCAATCCTCATATCAGATAAATTAAAGTTTATCCCAAAGACTGTAGTAAGATATGAAGAGGGATGCTATATCATACTTAAAGGATCTATCCAACAATAAGACTTAACAATCAAGAATATTTATGCCCCTAATATGGGAGTTGCCATATTATCAAGTAATGATTGAAAATTCCAAAGATAAAGAGAAAATCCTTAAAGTAGTGAGAGACAAGAGATCCCTAACTTACATGGGGAGAAATACTAGATTAACAGCGGAATTCTCCACAGAGACCTGTGATAAGTGATTGATAAGTATATAAATCAATTAACATCCAAAATAAGGACATACTTAGATAATAATACACTAATAGTAGGAGACTTCAACATGGCACTTTCTGCAAATGACAGATATTCTAAACACAACATCACCAAAGAAACAAGGGCTTTACATCATGCACTGGACCAGATGGATTTCACAGATATATATAGAACTTTCCATCCAAACACAACTGAATAAACATTCTTCTCAAGTGCACATGAAACTTTCTCCAGAATAGACCGCATACTGGGTCACAAGTCAGGTTTCAACTGATGCCAAAAGATTGGGATTGTCCCTGCATATTTTGAGACCACAATGCTTTGAAACTAAAATGCAATCATAAGAAGAAATTTGAAAGGAATTTGAACAAGTGGAGGTTAAAGAGCGTCCTGCTAAATGATGAATGGGTCAATCAGGAAATTAGAGAAAAATTAAAAAGATTCATGGAAACTAAATGAAAATGAAGATACAACCAATCAAAATCTTTAGGATACAGCAAAAGCAGTCCTAAGAGGAAAATACATTGCAATATAAGCATCCCTCGAAAAATTGGAAAAAATTCAAATACACACAAGCTAACCTCACACCTAAAGGAACTGGAGAAAAAACAGCAAATAAAACCTACACCAAACATAAGAAGAGAGATAATAAATATTTGAGCAGAAATCAATGAAATAGACACCAGAAGAACTGTAGAACAAATCAATAAAACCAGGAGTTGGTTCTTTGAAGAATTAATAAGATAGATAAACCATTAGCCAGCCTGATTAAAAAGAAAAGAAAAAAGACTCAAATTAATAAAATCATGAATGAAAGAGGAGAAATCACAACCAATACTAAGGAAATACAAATGATTTTAAAAAGGTATTATGAGCAGCTATACACCATAAATTAGGCAATCTAGAAGAAATTGATGCATTTCTGGAAAAACACAAATGACCAAAACTGGAACAGGAAGAAATAGAAAACCTGAACAGGCCAATAACCAGGGAGCAAATTGAAGCAGTCATCAAAAACCTCCCAAAACACAAAATTCCAGGGCCTGGTGGCTTTCCAGGGGAATACTATCAAACATTTAAAGAAGAAATATTAGCTATTCTACTAAAGCTATTCTGAGGGATAGAAAAGGACACAATACTTCCAAACTCGTTTTATGAGGCCAGCATCATCTTAATTCCAAAACCAAACAAAGACCCCACCAAAAAGGAGAATTATAGACCAATATCCCGCCGAACACAGATGCAAACATTCTCAAGAAGATACTAGCCAATAGGATCTGACAGTACATTAAGAAGATTATTCACCATGACCAAGAGGAATTTAGCCCCAGGGATGCAAGGTTGGTTCAATACTCATAAAACAACCAATGTGATAGATCATATCAATAAGAGAAAAAACAAGAACCACATGATCCTCTCAGTAGATGCAGAGAAAGCATTTGACAAAATATAGCATCCATTCTTGATCAAAACTCTTCAGAGTGTAGGGATAGAGGGAACATTCCTCAGCATCTTAAAAGCCCACAGCAAATATCGTTCTCGATAGGGAAAAACTGAGAGCCTTTCCCCTAAGCTCAACAGGATATCCACTCTCATCACTGTTATTCAACATAGTACTAGAAGTACTAGAAGTACTAGAAGTACTAGAAATCCTAGCCTCAGCAATCAGACAACAAAAAGAAATAAAAGGCATTTGAATTGGCAAAGAAGATGTCAAGCTCTCCCTCTTTGCAGATGACATGATACTGTGCATAGAAAACCCAAGAGTCCATCTCAAGATTGCTAGGACTCATACAGCAATTTGACAATGTTGCAGGATTCAAAATCAATGCCCTGAAATCAGTGGCATTTCTAAACACTAACAATGAGAGTGAAGAAAGAGAAATTAGGGAATCAACCCCATTTACCATTGTACCCAAAAGCATAAGATACCTAGAAATAAACCTAACCAAAGAGGTAAAGGATCTATACCCTAAAAACTACAGAACACTTCTAAAAGCAATTGAGGAAGACACAAAGAGATGGAAAAATATTCCATGCTATGGATTGGAAGAATTAATATTATGAAAATGTCTATGCTACCTAGGGCAATTTACACATTCAATGCAATCCCTATCAAAATACCATGGACTTTCTTCACAGAATTGGAACAAATAATCTTAATATTTGTGTGTAATCAGAAAAGACCCCAAATATCCAGGGGAATATTGAAAAAGAAAACCAAAGCCAGGGGCATCACAATGCTGGATTTCAAGTTGTACTACAAAGCTGTGATCATCAAGACAGTGTGGTACTGGCACAAAAACAGACACATAGATCAAATAGAATAGAGAATCCAGAAATGGGCCCTCAATTCTATGGGCAACTAATATTCGACAAAGCAGGAAAGACTATCCACTCGAAAAAGGGTAGTCTCTTCAATAAATAGTGTTGGGAAAATTGGACATCCACATGCAGAAGAATGAAACTAGACCATTATCTTACACCACACAAAGATAAACTCAAAATGGATGAAAGATCTAAATGTGAGACAAGAATCCATCAAAACCCTAGAGGAAAACACAGGCAACACCCTTTTTGAACTTGGCCACAGCAACATCTTGCAAGATACATCTATGAAGGCAAGCGAAACAAAAGCAAAAATGAACTATTGGGACTTCATCAAGATAAGAAGCTTCTGCACAGCAAAAGAAACAGTCAACAAAACTAAAAGACAACCTACAGAATGGGAAAAGATATTTGCAAATGACCTATCAGAAAAAGGGCTAGTATCCAAGATATATAAAGAACTTCTTATACTCAACAGCAAAGAAACAAACAATCCAATCATGAAATGATCAGAGGTCATGAACAGATATTTCACCAAAGGAGACAGACATGGCCAATAAGCACATGAGAAAATGCTCCACATCACATGCCATCAGGGAAATACACATTTATTTTTTTTATTTTTATTTTTGGAAATACACATTTAAACCACAATGAGATTCCACCTCACACCAGTGAGAATGGTGAAAATTAACAAGACAGGAAACCACAAATGTTGGAGAGGATGTGGAGAAAGGAGAACCCTCTTGCACTGTTGGTGGGAATTTGAACTGGTACAGCCCCTCTGGAAAACTGTGTGGAGCTTCCTCAAAGAGTTAAAAATAGAGCTACCCTAAGACTCTGCAATTGCACTCTTGGGGATTTACCCTGAAGATACAGTTGCAGTGAAATGCCAGGACACCTGCACCCCAGTATTTATAGCAGCAATGTCCACAATAGCCAAACTGGAAGGAGCCTCAGTGTTCATCAAAAGATGAATGGATAAAGAAGATGTGGTCTAAGTATACAATGGAATATTACTCAGCCATTAGAAATGATGAATACCCACCATTTGCTTTGATGTGGATGGAACTGGAGGGTATTATGCTGAGCGAAGTAAGTCAATTGGAGAAGGACAAACATTATATGGTTTCATTCATTCGGGGAATATAAAAAAATAGTGAAAGGGATCATAGGGAAAAGGAGAGAAAATGAGTGAGAAAAATCAGAGAGGGAGGCAGAACATGAGAGATCCTAACTCTGGGACATGAACAAGGGGAGTGAAAGGGGAGGTGGGTTGGGTGATGGGGTGACTGGGTGATGGGCACTGAGGGGGGCACTTGACAGGATGAGCACTGGGTGTTACACTATATTTTGGCAAATCGAACTTCAAAAAATATATAGAAAAAA